>NC_142063.1:335734131-335944131 GCF_059756535.1 Pantherophis guttatus | reverse complement strand
GGGTGCTCAGAATGAGATGGATCTTTAAGAATGTTTTGAACTTTCTAAAGGCAGCGGGAAATATAAAGCTCTTCCAAAGAGGGGAGAAGGCAACCAATTTCCCCCCACAACAACAACCTTGTGAGGTGGTTTGGGCTGAGAGAGAGTGACTGGCTCAAAATCACTCAACCGGCTTTCCTGCCTAAGGAGGAACTAGAACTCACAGTCTCCTGGTGTCTAGCCTGGTGCCTTAACTACTAGACCAAACTGGCTCACTCTATCCATTGAAGCTGTTGTCTTTTGCCATCTCAAGTGCTAGGAACGTAAACGCTTCATAGATAACTAAATATAGGAAGGACCGATGTCGATCAGCTGCTAAATCAAAGCAAGTCTGCAGCAAAATGCAACATCAAAGAAATGACTCAGTTTCACCTGCAGGATGCCAATTGCCAATCTGAATTGTCTGCCACCTTCCCATCCCAGATTTGCTAGTTATCCTTTGCCAAAAGTTTCTGGCTACTTTTCTTCTGTATTTGCTAGAATTAGGAAGCCTGTAGACTATCACTGCATACTCCGTGACAAAACACAAGCCAATTTAGAATTCCCGCAGTTCTGCCTTTCGTCCTTTTCCTCATCCAACAGATGCAGTTAATTAAGGCTGATGAGGATAAATACCCAAAATTTGGTGGGTTGTTGCTTAAGCCTTGGGAGCTATGGAGACGTGGAGCTTGGATAGAATGTGCTCCTGTCTGTCAAGGCAATTCTGCCAGGCATTTTTAATGACTCAGAAGGTGTCTGGTAGAAGGAGCCATATGTAACATGACATCAGGAGCTTTGCACAGACATGGACAGGTAGTCCTCGCTATATGACCACAATTGAGCCCAAAATTTCTGTTGCTAAGTGAGGCAGCTGTTCAGTGAGTTTTGCCCCATTTTATGACCTTCGTTGACAGTGATTAAGCGAATCACTGCAGTTGTTAAGTTAGTAACATGGTTGTTAAGTGAATCTGGCTTCCCTATTGACTTTGCTTGTATGAAGGTTGCAAAAGATGATTGCATGACCCTGGGACACTGCAACTGTGTGAATATGAACCAGGGGTGAAATCCAGCAGGTTCTAACAGGTTCTGGAGAACCGGTAGCGGAAATTTTGAGTAGTTCAGAGAACCGGCAAATACCATCTCTGGATGGCCCCAGAGTGGGGTAGGAATGGAGATTTTGCAGTATCCTTCCCTTGGAGTGGGGTGGGAATGGAGATTTTGCAATATCCTTCCCTTGGAGTGGGGTGGGAATGGAGATTTTGCAATATCCTTCCCCTGCCACGCCCACCAAGCCACACCCACAGAACTGGTAGAGAAAATTTTTTTGGATTTCACCTCTGATATGAACCAAGCATTCAAATTTTGATCATGTGACATGTGGATATACTGCAACAGTCATAAGTGTGAAAAATAGTGATAAGTCACTTTTTTTAGTGCCATTGTAATTTCGAACGATCACCAAATGAATGGTTGTAAGTCGAGGACTATCTGTATAAACCAAGTGCAATGTTTAAGGGCCAGTTGTGTTGAACAGAAAGAGGACATTATCCCGAATCATGTATAAAATGAACAGCCCACTGTCTGCCTTTTTCCATCATCATGGAAGACCAACAAAGTATTGGGACAGACATTTACAACAAAACATAAACGAAAGTTAGTCACCACAGAAATGAGATGTTTGAGGAAAGCTGCTGGAGAGCACAACATACTTTATGTGTGGTCTGAATTCAGAAATCACATATAAAATGGACTCTGTTTGGAATAAAACAGTACAATTGAGAACTGGTGCAATATCTGGTTCTAAATGTTGATAAAACAAAGGAGATCATTGTAGATTTTAAAAAGAGCCGGCATAGTCATATGCCACTCAGAATCGAGGATGCAGCTGTAGAGGTGATCAACAGTATTAAGTATCTGGGGATGCAGATAATTAACTATCTGAAGTGTGTAAACCAGCATCTGCATTTCCTGCGTCAGATGAGGACAGCACATATTTCTCCTGGCCTGACCACTTTTTACACGACTGAGAGCATTTTAGCAAACTGCATCCCTGTTTGGTTTGGTGGCAGCAGTGCCTCAGATAGAAAGTCCCTACAGAGAGTGGTAAGGACAACCAAGAAGATTATAGGAAGCTCCCTTCCTCTTATTCAGGATACTGCTTATAAGCGCTGTGTGCTTAGAGCTCAAAGGATTGTTAAAGACCCCACACCCCCATTTTATGGTCTGTTTCTGTTGTTTCCCTCTGGGAGGAGGCTTCGAAGTATTTCTAGCAGGTCTACCAGATTCTGAAATAGCTTTGTTCCCTATGTTATCCATCTAGTAAACTTGCAAGGTTCATTTTTCTTGCCATGTACATGTATACATTTGAACTATACTGTGTTATTTCTCTGTGTCATATAATATATGTGTGTATATGCATAATTTTGTATTTACTTATTTGTGACCCTTTGAGAGCTGTATGCAACGAAATTTCATTTTAATGTATGCCAATTCGTGTACATTCAAAGTGACAACAAACCAGTGGTGGATTCCTCCCAGTTCGGCTCGCTTCAGCCGAGCCGGTAGCGGTGACGATATGACGTCACCGAACCGGTTCTCTTTGTTCGGGAGCTGGGCCCTCCCGCCCTCCCGCGCCCCCCCACCCCGCATTATTCTTACCTTTTATTTGGCCCTGCCCCAATCTATTGCTGCCTCCTGAGTCCCAGCTGATCGGCTAGAAGGGAAAAAACTGTTTAAACTCTTGCCGCAGGACTTCAAACGGCCGCCCTACAGCTGATCAGTGTTAAAAGGCAGTGTGGTGGTAGACCGGTACCTCCAAAAACAAATGAGTAGACTGGTGCCTCCAAAAACAAATGGGTAGACCGGTGCCTCCAAAAACAAATGAGTAGACTGGTGCCTCCAAAAACAAATGGGTAGACCGGTGCCTCCAAAAACAAATGAGTAGACCGGTGCCTCCAAAAACAAATGAGTAGACCGGTGCCTCCAAAAACGAATGGGTAGACCGGTGCCTCCAAAAACAAATGAGTAGACCGGTGCCTCCAAAAACAAATGAGTAGACCGGTGCCTCCAAAAACAAATGAGTAGACTGATGCCTCCAAAAACAAATGAGTAGACTGGTGCCTCCAAAAACAAATGGGTAGATCGGTGCCTCCAAAAACAAATGAGTAGACCGGTGCCTCCAAAAACAAATGAGTAGACCGGTGCCTCCAAAAACAAATGAGTAGACTGATGCCTCCAAAAACAAATGAGTAGACTGGTGCCTCCAAAAACAAATGGGTAGATCGGTGCCTCCAAAAACAAATGAGTAGACCGGTGCCTCCAAAAACAAATGAGTAGACTGGTGCCTCCAAAAACAAATGGGTAGACCGGTGCCGGTACAGCTCTATAAACAGTTAAAAGACTGGTAGACCAGTACCTCTGCTAAATCCTAAAGAATTGTCACATGACCATCAAGCCACGCCCACAAAATAAGCCACGCCCACAGGACCGGTAGTAAAAAAATTTAGAACCCACCCCCGCAATAAACTTATTCTAATTTTATTCTAACCAGAATTCAGCCCAAAATTTCTGCTACTAAGCAAGACAATTATTAAATGAGCTTTCCCCATTTTACAATCTTTCTTGCCACAATTGTTAAGTGAATCACTGCAGTTGTTAACCTAATAACACGCTTGTTAAGTGAATCTGGCTTCCTCTTTGCCTTCGTTTGTCCGTAGGTGGCTGATCACATGATCCTGAAACACTGCAACGGTCATAAATATGAACCAGTTGCCAAGTATCTGAATTTTGATCTCTTGACCCTGGAGATGCTGCAATCAGAGAACGAGGTGGCTGGATGGAGTCACTGAAGCAGTCGGCGTGAGCTTAAATCAGGGGTGGGCAACTGTGGCCCTTTTACAACCTGTGGACTTCAACTCCCAGAATTCCTGAGCCAGCTTGGCTGTCTCAGGAATTCTGGGAGTTGAAGTCCACAGGTTGTAAAAGGACCACGGTTGCCCACCCCTGGCTTAAATGGACTCCAGAGGATGGTAGAGGACAGGAAAGCCTGGAGGAATGTTGTCCGTGGGGTCGCGATGGGTCGGACACAACTTCGCAACTAACAACAACAACAATGCTGTAATAGTCATAAGTGTGAAAAACAGTCATAAGCCACATTTTTCATTGCCGTTGTAACTTTGAACGTTCTCTAAACGAACTGTTGTAAGGCGAGGACTAGCTGTACATACAGGCAGTCAGGATGCATGAGCTGAGGCTTTGCTTTTAGTTATACTGCTGCCGATGACTTTATTTAACCTTTTGTGCTTTAATGTGGCCATATGGCTCATCAATAAACTGCACTGGCTCTTGCAACACAACAAAAACAGACTGGAAAATGTTCTTTTCACTGCAGGGGAGCCGAGGTTTATAGAGCACTTTCCAGTTTGCTTCTGCTGTAATGGTTGCTTTTGAATCTTCCACTGCGCCAACAAGCAAGCAAGCATTTCTTTAACGTAACTAACCAGTGACCCAGGAAATGAAGGTGCAAATGAAAATGATCATCTGTGGGTCTCAATGTGAGTTTATTTTTGGGCGGCCGAAAAACTCTTAACAGAACAAAATAACAGAGTTGGAAGGGACCTTGGGGCAGTGGTGGGTTTCAAATTTTTTTACTACCAGTTCTGTGGGTGTGGGCTTGGGGAACGTGGCATGGCTTGGTGGGCGTGGCAAGGGAAGGTTACTGCAAAATCCCCATTTCCTCCCGATCAGCTGGGACTTGGAAGGCAGAGAATAGATGGGGAGGCGGGGCCAGTCAGAATTTTTACTACCGGTTCTCCGGACTACTCAAAATTTCCGCTACCGGTTCTCCAGAACTGGTCAGAACCTGCTGAAACCCACCTCTGCCTTGGAGGTCTTCTAGTCCAAGCACCTACTCAGGTAGAAACTCGACACCATTTTAGACAAATGCCCGTGGATCTCTTTTTGAAAAACCTGCAGTGTTGCAGCACCCACAATTTCTGGAGGCAAGTTGTTCCACTGATTAATTGTTCTCACTGTCAGGAAATTTCTCCTCGGTTCCAGATTGGTTCTCTCCTTGATTAGTTGAGGGAGTAAGAGCTGCTTAGAAGAAAAGAGGAGATAGGGTGGTGGGTACCACCTGTAATCATAAACAAAATCATAATTGACCCTGTTTGATGTAGTGGTTATACCTGCAGGCGAGAAACCGGGAGACATGAGTTCTACTCCCACCTTTATCCCAAAGCCAGTTGTGTGACTTTGGGCCAGTTAGACTCACTCAGTCCTCAGAAGCAGGCAGTGGCAAACTACCTCCAAAAATCTTGCCATGGAAATTGCAGGATCTTGTCCACATAGTCACCAGGAATCAACCCTAACTTGAAAGCAAATAATAGTAATAAGTGGACCACCTAATTAGCTGTTGCAGGAAGATCACACGGACTGATTACCTACAATGGAATGACAAAATAGCATCAAAACATCTGCAAGAAATATCACTTACCTGCAAGCAAGAACTGGTGGGAGTATATAGAAGAGATAAAATAATAGAAAACAAGGAAACCAAAGGACTCTGAAACTTCAGAATTCAAACAGACAAGCGTCTACCATTTAAGACCCCAGACTTAACAATTGTTGATAAGAAAGACAAGAAAGTCTGGACATAGTAGTATTAGAGAAAGCAGAAGAGAAGAGAAAGAACTGGAGAAGATCGTAAAATACAAAGACCTGCAAATAGAAGTAGAGTGACTACAGCAAAGGAAAGCAAAGATAGTAGCCATAGTAATAGGAGCCTTGGGTGCAATCCCAAAACAACTGGAACACTACTTGAACACCATCAGCATTGACAAAATCACCATCAGTCAATTGTAAAAGGCAGCTTTCCTTGGAACAGCTTACATCCTGTGGCAATACCTTTAACAACATGAAACAACAACCTCTGCCTATTCCAGTTCCTTGGGAAGAACTTGATAGGTGGATAGAAATGCCAAATCCAGACTAAATCTCTGGCCGACTGTGCAATCAACTCACAATATAACCCCATAGTGCTGAAATGTTACATGGCTATGGTGATCCCAGTTGCAACATATGGCTGTGAAAGTTGGACCATAAGAAAGGCTAAGCGCCAAAGAATTGAGGCCTTTGAACGATGGTGCTGGAGAAGACTCCTGTGAGTCCCTTGGACTGCAAGACGATCAAACCGGTCAGTCCTAGAGGAGATCAACTCTGACTGCTCTTTAGAAGGCCAGATCCTGAAGATGAAACTCAAATACCACCAAATGAGAAGGAAGGACTCACTGGAGAAGAGCCTAATGCTGGGAAAGATTGAGGGCAAAAGAAGACAGAGAACGAGGTGGCTGAATGGAGTCACTGAAGCAGTCGGCGTGAGCTTAAATGGACTCCAGAGGATGGTAGAGGACAGGAAGGCCTGGAGGAACATTGTCCATGGGGTCGCCATGAGTCGGACATGACTTTGCAACTAACAACAACAACAAGTGCTGAAATCCCACATTCCCTCAGATCAGTGAGCAATGATTACTATGAGAGAAAAAAAATTCAGTGTCTTGCTCATAGCTTAGCTTTTCAACTACTTTTTTTTTTTTTTTTTGGTGAATGCTTGAGTGTGCTCTGCAGTCACACACTCAAGAAAATCTGAGTTTTCTGCATTTTTCTATTATTCCGGCTGCTTTCCAAGCAGACATTCTCAAGTCCTAGTGGGCCCTCTCAAAGCTTTTCTGAATTCATGGATGTTGAAAGTACCTCATCCCCGGTGAAGGACCAGAGACAGGAGCGTGAGATGTTTGCCTTGAAAGGCCCGTCTCTGATTTGCAATAGTCGAAGGAAGGTCGGCGCCTTCCTGAGAGAGGCGGTTATTCACCAGGTTGAATCTCATTTCTTTAATCTCAGCCACATTTGAAGTCTGAGTCATTGAAATGCACTTTAAAGAGGTCCTCAAAAGTTATTAGGGATAATAATTGAAGCAGATACTTTCTCATCTCCCTTTTGGGATGGTGGTGAATCTGAGGATCTAATTACTGCATTGGCGGCTCAGGAGCATTTGTGCTGAAATTATATGTGGTTTCCACAAGCCAGTTCGTCCTTCAGAGGAGGGAAAAAAATAGAAGAGATCCACAGAGCCTTAGACATTCCTACTTTTTTTGAAGCTCTATGTCTACACTGCATTTTTTTTTTAAAAAAAGATGAAAAATAAAAGAACAGTCTTAAAGAACCAAGGCAGCATTTTAGAATAGAATAGAATAACAGAGTTGGAAGGGACCTTGGAGGTCTCTTCAGTGGTGGGATTCAAATAATTTAGCAACCGGTTCTCTGCCCTAATGATTTCTTCCAACAACCAGTTTGCCAAACTGCTCAGAAAGTTAACAACCGGTTCTCCCGAAGTGGTGCAAACTGGCTGAATCCCACCACTGGGTCTCTTCCCTTGTGGCCCTAGGGATTTGAACTTCTGAACTGCCGATCTTCCTATCGACAAGCTCAGCATCTTAGCCACTGAGCCACCGCATCCCCTAAGTAAAAGACTACCAGTACAGAAAAAACATATCTCTGGAAAAAAAGCAATTAGGCCCTTCAGGATTTTTTTAAAAGGCACAAACTCATAAAGACACCAGGTAGAATAGAGTTTAAGGGCTTTTTCCCCATCCTGGTTTAGCCCACACTTCTTTCGATTCATCCTTGTCCAGCTGAATCACAGCAGTGCGGGCCACATATCTTGCTTCGGGCCTTTTATGTCTCTCACCTGGCTCCATTGATCTGATCCAAGAATTGTGGTGTTGATTGATGGAGCTCTCTAGATTTCCTTGGAGATGAAAGCACTCGCCATTCCATTTTGTAATCTGCTCCATTTCGATTGTTCTGACAGCGGGCCTTTGCAAACGGTTAAGGAGTTAGAATTTAGAGTCTCACCAGGCAGGGGCCAGGAAGGAGACGAGGAGAGATGCCTTCCTGGATACTCTACAACAATTTGTGTTCCTCAGCTCACTCATCCACTGCCAGCAAGCACTGAATGCATCTTCCACCATGTCTTTTGAGGTTGATCTTCAGAGTGCACAACCTGACCAGGTTATTCATGCATTGACACAAAAAACAAAAAAAAACCCACCCCAAACCCACTCCCCTTTGTCATTGTCTTGCTTTGTATCAGAAAAATATATTAGGAATGTAAAGTTGGCTTCCTCTACCACCACCTCCTCCTCCTCCTCCTCCTCCTCCTCCTCCTCCTCCTCCTCCTCCTCCTCCTCCTCCTCCTCCTCTTCTTCTTCTTCTTCTTCTTCTTCTTCTTCTTCTTCTTCTTCTTCTTCTTCTTCTTCTTCTTCTTCTTCTTCTTCTTCCTCCTCCTCCTCCCCCTCCCCCTCCCCTCCCCCTCCTCCTCCTCTTCTTTCTCCTCCTCCTCCTCCTCTTCTTCTTCTTCTCCTTCTCCTTCTTCTTCCTCCTCCTCCTCCTCCTCCTCCCCCTCCCCCTCCCCCTCCCCCTCCTCTTCTTTCTCCTCCTCCTCCTCCTCCTCTTCTTCTTCTCCTTCTCCTTCTTCTTCCTCCTCCTCCTCTTCCTCCTCCTCCCCCTCCTTCTCCTCCTCCTCTTCCTCTTCCTCTCCTTCTCCTTCTCCTTCTCCTTCTCCTTCTCCTTCTCCTTCTCCTTCTCCTTCTCCTTCTCCTTCTCCTTCTCCTTCTCCTTCTTCTTCTTCTTCTTCTTCTTCTTCTTCTTCTTCTTCTTCTTCTTCTTCCTCCTCCTCCTCCTCCTCTTCCTCCTCCTCCTCCTCTTCCTCCCCCTCCCCCTCCTCCTTCTTTTGGTCCTCCTCCTCCTCCTCTTCTTCTTTCTCCTCCTCCTCCTCCCCCCCTCCTCCTCCTCCTTCTGCCTTGACTAAAGAGAAAATTCATGGAAATGGCAGCAAGAGAGTGCCTAAAGATTAGGATGATGAATTTTTAAGGGAATTCAATTTGGTGGGTTCTTTTATTTATCAGGACAAATCTCCTCACCAGGGTAAGATCAAGGGATATTGAACACAGCTATAAAATGCCACTTGCCAAAGAGGGATTAGATGTCAGGGGAAGAATAGATCCTACTTGTACTAAAGTAGCCAGCAAACCTTCCAAGAATTCTGAATTAATTATCGTTCAAATGAGCTCAAGGCAAGGGAGAGGTGCAAAATTGATTGCATCTGACTATGGCTATGAATTTGCTAATGCAGTGCTGGAATCTGCCCTGCAGTTCTTCAAATGTTTTATTCTGGATTTTCCTATTCTCGGTGTGCTTGAGAATTTCTTTGGAATTTCTCTTGCAGGTGGTTTTGAGCTGGATTGACGCTTGGAAGAAATTATTGCTTTCCTTGTCATTTCTGTTTCATATCTTTCCCTTGCTTTGGCCATCCAGATTTCCTAATCTGAAAATGCTAAATTGAAGATGCTTAAATCCCAGTTCAATCATACAATAAAATACAGTTTATTCTGTCAGTTTTCACTTTGGCTACCTGATATAGGTAATCCTCGATTTACAATGGTTTGTTTAGTGACCAAAGTTACAACAGTACTGAAAAAAGTGACTTATGACCATTTTTCACACTTTTTTTAAAATTTGATTTATATGCCGCCCTTCTCCGGAGACTCAGGGTGGCTTACAATGTGCTCAGCAATAGCCTTCATTCTTTTGTATATTTATACAAAGTCAGATTATTGCCCCCACAACTGGGTCCTCACTTACACTTACAACCATTGCAGCATCCCCATGGCCACATGCAAAGGTGATATTTAGCAGGTTCTGACCAGTTCTGGAGAACTGGTAGCAGAAATTTTGAGTAGTTCGGAGAACCAGTAAATACCACCTCTGACTGGTCCCGCCCCCATCTATTCTCTGCCTCCCGAGTCCCAGCTGATCGGGAGGAAATGGGGATTTTGCAATAACCTTCCGCTGGAGTGGGGAGGGAATGGAGATTTCACAGTATCCTTCCCCTGCCACGCCCACCAAGCCACGCCCACCAAGCCACGCCCATAGAACCAGTAGTAATTTTTTTTTGAATCCCACCACTGGTCACCTGATAAAAAATCAGACGCTTAGCAACTGACTCACATTTATGACGGCTGCAGTGTCTCGGAGTCATGTGATCCCCTTTTGCAACCTTCTGACAAGCAAAGTCAACGGGGAAGCCAAATTTACTTAACAAACTGTGTTACTAACTTAAGAACTGCAGTGATTCCCTTAACAACTGTGGCAAGAAAGGTCATAAAATGGAGCAAAATTCAATTGTGATCGTAAATCGAGGACTACCTGTAATTAAAAAATAACAAAACAATGCCACATTGACAAAACCCAGTAAATAATTTTTGCAAAAATCATTTGCAAAAGCACAATTTCTTTCACCCAACTGAATGGGAACTAGCAAGGAAAAAAGCAATTGTTTTCCTGCATGATGCTAAAATGTATTCAATATTGCAATCGTAACCTGTAAGGCAGCATTGTATCGCCCAGAAATCTGGAACTGATATCCATATCTGGATACAAAATGTTATCTATTAGAAAAAAGTCATAAACAGCTTTATGGATGGCATTTAGATCCTAAGAAATTGTCGTGCATGTACCCTAATGTTCAACCAAAATGCTGGAGATGTGATTGCCTAGATGCCACATATTATCATGTGTGGTGGACTTGTAAGAAAGTGAAGGCTTTTTGGATAAAAATTTGGTGGGTTATGCAGAATGTTTTGAAGAAAAAAATTCAGTTTTCTCCACAATTGTTTTTATTGGGTATAGTTAAGGGTTTTACATTGGGTGAAACAAAGTTGATATTGTATATGATAACAGCAGCGAGATTACTGATAGGTCAATATTGGAAAAATGAAGCTATGCCTACTATTGATGAATGGACTTTGAAGATGGCCAGCTTTGCAGAGATGGCGAAGATTTCAGCATATTTAAAAGATCGCTCACAAGAGACTTATGTATGGGAGTGGAAAAAGTGGATAGATTATGTGCAGAATAAATATCAAATGAGGAAATATCAGATAGCTTTTAACTGAAAGTATTATATAGAGATAGAATATTTGAATTTTGTGAAGATGTGAAAAATATACAGGGGGTGGAGGGGTTCAAGTTTTATAAAAAGGGGATTTTGATTTGGATTATATTTTGTGGAAGTCCGGGGGGGAGGGGTGGGCTAGGGGGGGTTAGGGAGGGTTAGGGAGGTCAGGGAGGGTGGGGGGGGGAAATTGGGGAGAAAATGTAATTGTAAAACTTTTTCAATAAAAAAAAAAGAAAGAAAAAGGTCATAAACAGCAAGTCACAAAGATTTTCTGGTTTCTTTTAAAACATCTCAAAGGATTGAGTGAATGAAATGATGCATAAAAATCTTTAGATTTGGCCCTGGCTGTATTTAGACAGGTAAGTGAGCTTCTGTTAGAAGCTATGTCCATTTTAGTTTGCACCTAAGTACTTCCCCAAGATTACTCAGATGAAGAAACACAACAGTTGATCCCCTATTCTTGGAAAACACAGAATTCAGCTGTTGCTAGGGAACAATTACATCCTTAGGTTGAATTTTCTGCCTGTACACCAACAGATGTACAATATTCAACTGGCATTCAGCCATTTAAGAACAGATGTACATGGTGATAATTATTTAGTAATAATAATTAATGGCCATTTCCATTAATAGAACCAGCCTATTTTAAAAATTTAAATATCCAGGTTAAATTGATCCAATCTGATAGCCCTGTCACTAGATTATTGTGACAGCAAATTCTGTTAATGAATTAAGTTATGAGGTCCCTTCCTTCCTTCCTTCCTTCCTTCCTTCCTTCCTTCCTTCCTTCCTTCCTTCCTTCCTTCCTTCCTTCCTTCCTTCCTCCCTCCCTCCCTCCCTCCCTCCTTCCCTCCCTCCCTCTTCTTTTCCCATGATTGTCCTTCCTTCCTTCCTTCCTTCCTTCCTTCACTCACTCACTCACTCATTTACTGACTCTTTCATGTCCTTCCTTCCTCCCTCCCTCCCTCCCCCTCCCTCTTCTTTTCCCATGATTGTTCTTCCTTCCTTTACTCACTCACTCTTTCATATCCTTCCTTCCTTCCTTCCTTCCTCCCACCTACCCTCCCTCCCTTGCTTCCTCCCTCCCTTCTTCCTCCCTCCCTCCATTCCTCCCTCCATTCCTCCCTCCATTTCTCCCTCCCTTGCTTCCTTCCTTGCTTCCTTCCTCCCTCCCTCCCGCCCTCCATTCCTCCCTCCTTCCCTCCCTCCCTTCCTTCTGTCCCCACTTTGCTGGTCAAGTGTAGTGTTTGCCTAATACAGGCTTAACCAGCATTTAAAAATAAAACACCCAGTGTCACCCAAACAGGAAAAATAAATAAAATAAAAAATCAGACCCTACAATGTCAAGCCATTTACGGCAGGATGTGATGTCAAAAGCAAAAATTTCATAGACTCTGATAAGGCGTTTTGATGCAAGAAATAAAGGATGAGATCAGGGGTGGGATTCTACCAGGTTTGGACCGGTTCGGGCGAACCAGTAGCTCCGATGTCAGCTGAGAGCAAACCGGTTCACTCCAACGATCAGCTGGGCCCGCCCACCCGACCCTGCGCTTTACTTATCTTTATCTTCACAGCTGATTAGCGCAGTAGAGTGGATTGCTGCGGTTCAGCTGCTTTAATTCCTTAGCGCTAATGCGGAAGGTGATTTTTTGTTCAACTGTGCACGCGCGCGTAGCTAAACCAGTTGTTAAACCAGAAGGACCTCACCATTGGATGAGGTACAGACTTTGGAAATCTGATAGCAAGGTCCTGCAAAAATTATTAATGACTTTGTTAAACTAGAGTCTCTTTGCCTGTTTGTATTTATTTTCCTTTTTTTTTTTTTTTGCATTCCAGACAGAACTGCCATTTGTTAGTGGCTAACTAATTCCCTTCCAGCTGTTGCCTGTTTATGTTTAATGTTCTTCCTGTTCCTTTCTCTGCTTCTTTGCAACTTCTTATACCTTCTTTCCTATTGATTTGATTTAAATATTTTTAGGAGGATTAGGCGGATTAGGGCCACTAATTTGGTGGCCCTAATCCCCCTAATCCTCCTAAAAATTATTTAAATGCATTCTTTGCCTTCTAATGATTCCAAATTCAGGTTAGCTTTCAGTTTCCTGCCCAAATTCTGAATCATTTAGCTCCTTCAATTTGTTCTACAGATTAGACCTGTTGCAATTCAGCTCAAATCGTGCTAAGCCAACTCATCTTAAATTGCAAATAGGTCTCCTAAACTCATCAAAAAAGCAAGCCAAGATTGTGATTTCCTCCACCCCAAAGCATCTATTTTCTCTTTTTTGAGCTTCCATTTTGGTGCAATAGTTGTTGAAAGTAATGATGGGTTTTGCATAACTCCATCTGGCACAAAGCTGTAGTTTCTTCTTCACTAACCAACTTAATTAATTGAATGCGCAGCGGGGTGCTGTTCCCATTTCCTAGTTTTTCCTCTGCTTTGTGAGCACCTTGTCATAGCTTCAGCTATTGGAGATACGTGTGTTCCAAGATAGAATGTAGAGTAACAGAACACAGGTAATCCTCCACTTGCAACAGTTCATTTAGCGACCGTTCAAAGTTACAAGGGCACTGAAAGATGTGACTTATGACCATTTTTGACAGTTACAACCTTTGCAACATCCCCATGATCATGTGATCAAAATTCAGAAGTTTAGCAACTGGTTTATATTTATGTCCCAGGGAGTCATGTGATCCCTTTTTGCGACCTTCCGACAAGCAAATTCAATGGGGAAGCCAGATTTGCTTAACAACTGGATTATTAATTTATCAGCTGTAGGGATTCACTTAACAACTGTGTCAAGAAAGGTTGTAAAATGTGGCAAAACTCACTTAACATATGTGTCCCTTAACAACAGAAATTTGCGGCTCAGTTGTGGTCGTAAGTCGAGGACTAGCTGTAACAGAGTTGGAAGGGACCTTGGAAGTCTTTGACTCCAACCCCCTGCTCAAGGAGACCATATCCCATTCTGGACAAATGGCTGTTGGTTATCTTCTTGAAAACCTCCAGTGATGGAGCACCCACAACTTCTGAAGCCAAGTCCTTCCACTGAGTCATTCTTCTCACTGTCTGGAATTTAGTTCTAGATTGAATCCCTCTTGAATGATCTCCCCGTTACTTCTTGTCCTGCTCTCAGGTGCCTTGAAGAATAGATTGACCCCAGTGGTGGGTTGCCCCTGGTTCGGACCGGTTCGCAAGAACCGGTAGTAAAACCAGTGGGAGGCTCTGCCCACCAACCCTGACGTCATCAGGAAGCTTCTGCGCACGCAACCCCATTGCGAACTGGTAGTAAAGGTAAGTAGAACCCACCCCTGATTGACGCCCTCTTATCTGTGACATCCCTCAAGTACTGGAAGACAGTTATCTTATCACCCCTAGTCCTTCTCTTCATTAGACTAGACATACTTAGTACCCACAACTGTTCATCATACAGTTTAGTCTCCAATCATCTTTGTTCTTCTTCTCTGCACTGATTTCCTGTTCTGCAGCTACCTGTCTCTTTCCACTTGATGTCATGGGGAAGGGGTACATTGCAGCAAATTCAGACTGGCTTTTCTCTATGTTCCAGGAAGAGAGCTGACACCTAAAGTGGGCTGAAACCCAGCTTTTATCTGGCAAGCTTTCAAAATCCTTTCAATCTTGTATCCTGGGAACAGAATATTGCCTGATCAGAAAATTGCCATTCGAAGCAGAACCAATGCATTAGAAGTAAGGTGGCTCATGTAATCCTTGGGTGCACATTTGAGTTTGTTGTTCTGATTCAATTTTTTTTTCTCCCTATCATGAAACTGTACCACTACTGTGTTCTTCATTTACGAGATGGCAAGGACACAAGAAGTGAGCTGACCTGATATCTTAGGAATCAGTTTCAATTCAACATTGATCCAGGACAACTTAAATATATCGATCAACCACATCCTCTTTGCCATCCCCGCTTTCCGAATAAGATAGCTTAATCGTGCAAAATTTAAAAAACGGTTCAATTAGTCTAACTGGCTTCTTGATTACACACTCGCTCCGTTTGTGGTCCACTTGTGACAAATACGAACTACTCCAAATATTTCTTCTAAATACTAAATTCTGGTTGCCCCTATTGTTTCTCAGTTTGCACATCATTTTTCCTCTCAAAGGAGACTTAAATGCTGAACAATTTATCTATCTATCTATCTATCTATCTATCTATCTATCTATCTATCTATCTTTCTACCTACCAACCTACCTACCTATCATCTATCTATCTATCGACCTACCTATCTATCATCTGTCTGTCTATCCGTCTGTCTATCTATCTATCTATCTATCTATCTATCTATCTATCTATCATCTATCTATCTATCTATCTATCTATCTATCGTATCTATCTATCTATCTATCATCTATCTAAACAAGACCATCCAAAGAACTGCAATGCAAAATTGAGCAAAGGTCATTAAACAGACAAATTAAAAAGGTTCCCTCCTTCTGGAACGTTATTAAAGCTTACTTTGTTGCAGATTCCCCCTCATCTTGCCTAAAATGGGAAGAAGTAGATTACAGATTAACAGAGCCGGAAGGGACCTTATAGGTCATTTAGTCAACCCCTCACTCAGCAGGAGACCCTACACCATTTCTGACAAATGGCAGTCCAATCTCTTCTTGAAAGTCTCAAGAGAAGAAGCTCCCACAACTTCCGAAGGCAAGCTGTACCTCTGCCCTATATCAGTAGAGATGGAGAAGGTCCCTCTGTTGCAATTGTGGTGCTGATTTGCAAGCTATTAAACATATTGTGCACGATTGCCCACAACATCCATTCTCTGGTTCTCTAGAAGATCTGCACAAAGCAACACCAGAGAAGATTGCCTGGATAGCTGAACTGAATATCCAGTTATGAGGCCACTGTGATAAACCCATAGTAGTTTTACTTATAATTAAGTACATTGTGTATATATGTTTACTTCTCTTCTGTCATGTTCTCATTCTACGCTACACAATAATTGCCTAAAATGTAAGAGGTGGATGGATTTAGCTACAATGGCAATGGGGCAGTGGTGGGTTTCTACCGGTTCATCCCGGTTCGGGCGACTTGGTAGTGGCAGCGGCGGGAGGCTCCGCCCACCTGCCCAGATGTCATCATGGACCCTTTGCGCATGTGCATGCGCGTTCCCAGTTCTGAACCAGTAGCAAAGGTAAATGGAACCCCCTACTGCAATGGGGGCATTGATGGGAAACTTGAAAGACCATATTAGGAACAGAATGTCATGGAGAAGATTCATTGTGTGGTGACTGGAAGCTGAAAATGACTTCATGGCACATAATCAGTCAATGAATGAATGAATGAATGAATGAATGAATGAATGAATGAATGAATGAATGACTAAATCGATCACTTCTGTGAGAATAAGGAAAATGATGTCTCAGGAATAGTGGCAAAAGGAAGCACGGAAATTAAGAAACCCAAGCAATTCAAATGTATATAAGGGTTTGTTGCACGCTTAAGCTCTCTACAAGAATTTGAATGACTAAAAATCCAAGGAAATTGGCGGTAGATAAGAGTCAATGGAATTCAAAGTGGGCTGAATGTAGATCTCTTGTGGCATTTGACTCTGCCTGGCCATCTCCTACACGTAAGATTATACGGTATATATTTTCCACCCCAGACAAATTAAGTGGTGGTTTTCAGTCAGTAGTGAATGTTGATTCCCTCCCTCTCTCTTTCCCCATGTCTGTCTCTTCTCTTCTCTTCTCTTCTCTTCTCTTCTCTTCTCTTCTCTTCTCTTCTCTTCTCTTCTCTTCTCTTTCTTCCCTTCTCCTTCTCTCCTTCCTTCCTCCCTCCCTCCCTCCCCCTTTCTTTCTTTCTTTCTTTCTTTCTCTTTCTCCTTCCTTCCTTCCTTCCTTTGTCCCCTCTTTCCTTCCTTCATTTGACAAAATGGCTGCCCATATCGATCCATCAATTCAGACATAACCCCATAAAGTTCCTAGATTAAACCATGGGAAGTGGTCTGTCTCTTCTCTTCTCTTCTCTTCTCTTCTCTTCTCTTCTCTTCTCTTCTCTTCTCTTCTCTTCTCTTCTCTTCTCTTCTCTTTCTTCCCTTCTCCTTTTCCTTCCCTCCCTCCCTCCTTCCTCCCTCCCTCCCTCCCCCTTTCTTTCTTTCTTTCTTTCTTTCTTTCTTTCTTTCTTTCTTTCTTTCTTTCTTCTTCCTTCCTTCCTTCCTTCCTTCCTTCCTTCCTTCCTTCCTTCCTTCCTTCCTTCCTTTTTGCCCCTCTTTCTTTCCTTCATTTGACAAAATGGCTGCCCATATCCATCCATCAATTCAGTCATAACTCCATAAAGTTCCTAGATTAAACCATGGGAAGTGGTGCAGACTTATTAAGATTTTGTAAAGGCAAACCATCTGGAGAGATCTCCCCCCCCTTTTTTTTGGGTTATCAGCCACATAAGACTGCATGTTCTTCATGTTGTGAAGAGGGAGATAAATTGTGTGATCTTTGTGAAGCATCTTTCACAGTGACACTTTTGGGCAGTGTCCAGAAGATGACTAAGTATTGTCATCTTTTGTTAGCTCTGAGGTACAGCAATTAACTCACACCACGAGCTTGTAAATGAATCGCAGCAGCTCTCAGGGTCATGTCCCTCTGGAAATCAATGATCTTATTGACCCTTTTAATAACCATCTGCAGCAATTCTTCCTTGTTCTAAAATGATTAAAAATGTGCAAGAACTTCCCAAAGATTCACATCTCTGGGTAGGATGTATAATTGGTAGCTCAGATTACAGGTTGCCTTTGTGATTTAAAATAAACAGTAATGTGGAGCAAGATCAACTGAACTTCATGGATCTTAACTATTAAGTAGATACTAGACAAATCCATGACCTGTTGGGTCATCATTTCAGAGATATTTCTTTCCCTAAACAGAGAAACCAAATTAAAACAGGCAGGCAAAAAAAAAAAAATCACTGGGAGTGTGAGCAATTTCTTACTTCCTGTTGATTTCCCCGTTGAGTTTGTGGGAAGCTGGCGGGGAGCATTGGAAATTTTCCTTCCTTCCTTCCTTCCTTCCTTCCTTCCTTCCTTCCTTCCTTCCTTCCTTCCTTCCTTCCTTCCTTCCTTCCTTCCTCCTACCCCCTCTCTCCCGTCCCCTTCCTCCCTCATTCTTTCTTATTTTTCTTCACCCCTCCTTTCCTGCCTCCTACCTCATCCATGCCCTCCCTCCCTCCCTTCCTTCCACCTATCCCCTCCCTCCCCTCTCCTTCCCCTTCCCCCCTCATTCTTTCTTATTTTTCTTCACTCCCTCCTTTCCTCCCTCCTACCCCATCCATGCCCTCCCTCCCTCCCTCCCTCCTTCCTTTCTTCCTTCCTTCCTTCCTTCCTTCCTTCCTTCCTTCCTTCCTTCCTTCCTTCCTTCCTTCCTTCCTTCCTTCCTCACTTTTCCTATTTTTCTTCCCTCCCATTTTGCTTTTCGGTCGCCTCCCTGTAGACATCCCTGCTCATTGCCATAAATAACACATTATTTTATTATTATTGCTTATTCAATTAGCAATAATAATCTGAGAGTTTTAATGCTTCTGCCCCTGCCAACATCGTAAATTGAAATGGAAATAGGACAGCGCTAGCAAAAACGATCCAATGCCAGAGTAATATGAATTGGAAATTAGTTCATCTATCCACCTTTCCACAAACGGAACCTTACCAAATACGTACAAAATATTAAACGTTACAATCAAAGTGTAGCTTTGGAAGAGGCCCCTAACTTTACCTCCCTTCCCCACACAAACAGTATCATCAGGCTTCATGTCATTGCATTTATGCCACATTAAATTACAAAAACAGTCACAATGATAACTCTTCAACAGTATACATCATGATTTTCCCTGCATATTACAATTTACCATCTGGAAATATACTTGCTCAGTGTCAGCTGCCAGACTTTTTGTGAATGTATTGTTTCAACTTTCTAATACTTGGCAAATATGTATATATAAATCTATATTGCTGGGCCTTGCTATTTATTTCTCAGTCTTGGTTACTTGATTGTACTTGTTATGTCAACAAGCAGATATAATGACCAAATTTCAAGATTATTATAAGATTTAAATAAATAAATAAAATATGATTTGATAAGAACTTACTTTTTGGGATTGCATCAGTCGCTTTATGGATCCTTGTTTTACTTAGATATGGGTTAGGGTTGGGGTTAGGAGGAATTTACTTCCCTTTGTGTTTGTGGAATAGGTCCTGAATATACTTACTATTGTAGGAGAAGAAGAGGCAGAGCTGGCACGTGGGGTTAAATGTTTCATCAGTTTAGAATCATTGTGTTGTCACAAAAGTCTAACCCTCTATGAATTCCATTGATCTTTTTCTAACACCAATGTAGCATTGACCAGTTAATTGACTAGATTCTTGTGTTAGAGGTAACAATAATAAACTTTTTCTATCTTTTGAACTCAATGAATGTGTCTGGCTATTGGCACCTGACAGCTATTTGCCTTTGACCAGCATAGTAGGATACTAAGGGTTAACAGTGTATCTCACTTTGAAGAAGATTTGAAAGCTATTTCGTATGGGTGATCTCTTTGCAATTTGATTATACTTGGAAATCACTTTTAAATGGGGAAAGCAACAAACGGCATGGCTTTGCAAGAATGTTAATTTAAAATGTAATCTTTCTTTTCTGTCTTAAGATCCATGTGGGATTTATCCTACTAAACATTAAATGCCAAGACCTTTATGCTATGAGGCAATTTTATTGGACACAATTTTGTCAAATAATACAATCGCAGTCTTGTTGGCAGAGATTAACTATGTGAAAGAGTCCTGTAAAAATGAGCTTCTTTTGTCCCATTTAAAGCTTTTATACTAAGAATCAGTAGGGCATTACAGTATTTTTAGTCTGGTGCTGAAAAGTAATGACATCCTTCCAACAAGTCAGCAGCAGTAGTGATCTTTCACAGAATTTGTTCTAAAAGGAATAAAAGTTTTTTTGCACCATTCAGCATTGACCTCACTAGCCAATTAGTTTGGTTCAGCCAATTAAACCAAGCACTATCTTTCAATTAGCTTAGTTAGGTCATCCCAGGCTGAAACAATCTGATGAAATAGGTTTACAGTCGGGGTGTCCAATCCTGGCAATTTTAAGACTTGTGGACATCAACTTGTGGACATCAAGTTGAAGTCCACAAAATGTTCAACCTTGGCAACCTTAAGACTTGTGGACTTCAACTCCCAGAATTCCACAGGCAGCCATGCTGGCTGTGGAATTCTGGGAGTTGAAGTCTACAAAGTTGCCAATGTTGGACACCCCTGATTTATAGCATCATTCCTTTCTTTATGTTTTCTCTGACTGGTTAGAATACCAAGTGACTGTTCCAGGATAAAACAACAGGAAAAATAAAACCTGCATATTGAAGGAGAGTAGTTCACACGATTTAGGGATAATGTGAGACTGCTTCCAAAAGAAAAACTTTCAAATATTCAGTTCATGCCCCTAAACCATCTGTGTAGAGCACTGGACATATTGGTCTCCTAACATGCTGTGAAGATCTAGATTTATTTATTCCTTCCCCTCCAATCGCCCTTCGATGCACTCATCCTCTTGAAGACATAATTGTCACTTCTCAAAGGGAAGAGTCTCAGGAAGCAGAAGCTGGATACCATCCAAAATCTCCTCCTCCTTTTCCTTCCGATCTCTTAAGTAAGCTCTGAGCAACAACAGTGGCACGGACACCTGCAGTGGTTTGCGTTTCTCAGACCATCAGTGTTGGCTGCAGCCCAGAAGCAAATATTCACAGCCCATGAATGAGTCATTTGTCAGGATAGACTCCTGTCAACACTCGCCTCCCTCTTTCTGAATTTGGCAGGGATCCCGAGCCAGTTTGACACAAACATGAATTTAATGATCTGATGGAAGAATGGATGGAAGAAGAAGAAGAAGGCAAAGATGGGCTGTCTAGTTCCTGAAAAGACAGAAAGGATTTGAACAGGGATGTGAATCTCCTGGTTCAGACCAGTTCGGGCAAACTGGTAGCTCTGACCATCAGCTAGGAGCGAACCGGTTCACTTCGACGATCAGCTGGGCCCTACCACCCGCTCCTGCACTTTACTTACCTTTATCTTCACAGCTGATTTGCACGGCAGAGCGGATTGCTGCACCTCAGCTGTTTTAATTCCCTAGCACTAATACAGAAGGTGATTTTTTGGTTGAACTGCGCAAAGCATGCGATCACCAAACCGGTTGTTAAACCGGAAGGATCCCACCACTGATTTGAACCATAAGGGACAGCTGATTTGGAAACTTCAGAGCAGCATTTCTTAATCTCCATCAGTTTAAGAGGTGTGGACTTCAATTCCCAGAATACCTCAGAATACAGCATGTTGGCTGTTTACTTTATTCTCTGAGTGATTTACAATGTCAGTATATTGTTCCCAAGAATCTGACTCCTCATTTTACCAATCTGGAAGAATGGAAGGCTAAGTCAGCCTTGAGCCAGTCAGGATCGAACTCCAGGTTGTGGGCAGAATTAGCCAGCAATACTGCATTCTAACCACTGTGCCACAGGGGTCTTTTCCCACTACAAGCACACAATCCATGCAGGAGAAATTAAACTATATATTATTCCTGTCAAATTTATATCCAAACTGTGATCAGGTGCAGGATTCTGATTCCCATCTCCATCAAGTCAACCAAAGATCAAATCACCCTCTGGAAAAATAAAAGGCTGTGCACTTTTGCCCTATTCATTCTCTAGCCATCCATCTATTTCTCTACCTCTCTAGTAGAAATAACAATTCATTAGGAACTGTGCCAAAAAGGAAGAAAAGGGAAAGAAGGAAAAATGGGAGATGAAAAGATACTCATGAAGGACAGGGTGATTAAAGACTAAACTTATAAAGTTTTCATTAAATTTGGAATCCAGCTGTATCATTATCATTAAATGAATTCAAAGCTTTCATTACTCCGTCCATTGTCTGGAGATCTTTGTAAAATATTATTATGGGGAGAGAAGAAGAAGGAAACAAGTGAGATAACAATATATTCGGGAAGAATAGGCTGTTTAAAGAGTAAAGTTATAAGTTTTGTCCACCTAATTTGTCCACCTAATGAGAAGGAAGGACTCACTGGAGAACAGCCTAGCACTGGGAATGATTGAGGGCAAAAGAAGAAGGGGACAACAGAAAATGAGGTGACTGAATGGAGTCACTGAAACAGTCGGCATGAGCTTAATTGGACTCTGGGGGATGGTAAAGTCCTGGAGGAATGTTGTCCATCGGGTCGCGATGGGTTGGACACAACTTCGCAACTAACAACAACAACAATAAGTTTTGTCAAAGAAGATTCTCAAGTCATCCAAGTAGACTTGTCTGGAAGTTGAGTCATGGCAACTGGGCTTTTCTTGTTGGTGTGAAACATTTCACTGCTCCTTTAAGTAGTTTCTTCAATCTGAACAAGTTGGTTAGGGGACCCTGTAGATATCCTCCAGAGAGGATATCCTCCATTTCTCACGTAATCAGGACAGGCGCATTAGTGATTAATCAGAGAATTCGTTGGGATGTAAATGTTCCAACTCCTCAATCCTTTATTCTAGGCAGGTTGTGAAGTGTGGCCTTCCTGGTGAATTGTAAAGTTTTCATTAATCTGGAATCTTTCAAGGTACATTGGTTTTCTGCTTCATATGCTTTACCCTCCCAGCTCTTCTGAATTAACAAATGGACTAGATGGCCTTTGAGATTCCTTCCAACTCTATGAGTCAATGAGTCAATCAAAATGCTTTTGCAGATCTTTAGCAGGGGTTTTATCCCAAAGATGCTTTTTCAAAAGGTAACTGGACTTTCTGTTCTTCTTTTAAGACATTTTGCTTCTCATCCAAGAAGCTTCTTCTTTTTTTTTTTAATATAATTTTTATTAATATATTCTATACACCAATACACAAATAAAATATACAATCCTGCCACCATGGTATAATATGATTACATTGTCCATAAGTATAAAGTCATTCCTTTATAGAAGAAGCTTCTTCAGTTCTGACTGGATGGTGGAATATGGAAAGATTTATATCCCTTGCAGAAATCCTTCCATCCTCCACCGTTCAGTTAAAACGGAAGAAGCTTCTTGGATGAGAAGCAAAACATGTTCAAGGAAACAACCAAGAAAGTTCAGTTGCTTTTTGAAAAAGTACCTTTGGGACAACCATGACTTGGTTGACTGAGAATCTCCATAGACACCAAGCAGGGGTTAGACTGATAGCCTCTGAGGAACCTTCCAACTCCATGATGTTTATGATCCTTTGGTGACTACACACGAGGCTTTTAGGAAGGTGTTTCAAGTGTGTTAGAAAACAGTCCTTCACAATGTGTGATCCATTTTGCACAACGTGGAAACTAATTTCAAGTGAAAAGTTTGATGACTCCATGTTATGATTCTGCCAACCCTTTCTCAATATCCTTACAACATTTCTCATTATGCCCCATAGTTTCCAACATGTCAATAACACTGATGGGAATTATGTGACTTTGATCATACTTTTTGACAGAGACAAGTGTCTTACTTGCCACTTGCTGAAATTTATGCTATTGACAATCTTTTCTCTCTCCCCCGCCTCACTTCCTGTGCCAAGAGGCATTCAGTCACACAGATCAATCCTGTGACATTTCCCCTTGAGCAAAATGTCAATAATATTGTCTCTTCCTCACTCTGGTAAATTAAACCTTTTGCAAAGCTAAGAAATGTTTGATTGGATCCCAGGGCATTATTGCTGTTCCTCCTTTTGCCAATGATTAGGCTGGAGAAATAGACTTTTAAATGGAGCTTTGGACAGCATAACATCGAGCAAAATGCGGATTTGATGGGCCTCTCATTCTTATCTCACTTCTTCTGCTCTTGGTTTCACTGGGACGTCAGAAGTTCCACTTCAAAAGTTATGAGCTATACTAAATCAAACCCCAAATGAGTCCATTGACTTTAAGTCCTATTCAAGTAAAATGAAGTGAATACGATCATTACTCTTGCCTTTGACCATTGCCTAACTTTGTGAATTAAAAATAACTAGGGTGTCAGTCAGTAGTGGGTTTCAAATCCCGGCACTACCGGTTCGCTATTGGAAGTGAGCATTTTAATGATGTCTGGGTGGGTGGGCGGAGCCTCCCTCCTCTACCAGTTCGCCCGAACCAGGGCGAACCGGTAGCAACCCACCACCTGGGGTCAGTGTAAGGCACCAGAACAACACCATAAACTGATAGAGAAGTTTCTTTGTTGCTATTCATCTATTGACAAGAATCTTGCTACATTAACTTCACTCTCTTGAAAACAACCAGATAAACACTCCAGGGATTTAGGTGTGTGTGTGTGTGTGTGTGTGTGTGTGTGCGTGTGTGTGTGTGTATTGCTTCCTACCCTGCAGGGATTTTGTGCTAGACAATCTAACCACTGGTGGATTGCCTCTGGTTAGCACTGGTTCTATAGAACCGGTAGTAAAACTGGCGGGAGGCTCCGACCACCGATCCCAACGTCATCAAAATGCTTCTGCGCATGCGCAGAAGTGCGTACGCACGGCCCTGTTAGGAACTGGTAGTAAAGGTAAGTAGAACCCACCCGTGAATCTAACCCTAACCCTAACTCTTACTCAAAACTCTTAACCTCCCCATTCAGCTGTAGATTCCATCACATAGAGCCATGCAAAACTTCAAAAGAGTGTTTTGGTTTGAGGATGCTTCACTCATGTTCTCCCGTGATCTTGATCACATGAGCATGGGGATGCTCCAAAGGTTGTAATTGTGAAAAATGGTCATGTCATTTTTTTCAGAGATGTTGCAACTTTGAACGGTCACTAAATGAACTGTTGTAAGTCAAGGACAGCCTGTATTTTTATTTTTAAGAAAGCTAGAACAGGACACTTTCTGCATTGGTTCCACAAAACATCAGATCTTTGCTGGAGAATTTGGAGACCGGTTCCTGCAAACCACCCCAAGTTCTGTCTTAGAATGCAGTAAAATTGTACAATGGACCAGAACACAGTTATAGCTGATTGATTGGAGAATGCTGGCTCCTGCATGAGGCAATCTACACTATGATTGGTTGCTGTGGATGTAAAGGGGGAGTTTCCCCTTTTCCCGCCTTTTTCCTCTGTGTGAGAGGGAGTTTCCCCTTTTCCCGCCTTTTTCCTCTGTGTACCTTGTGTGCTTTATGATTTACCTCATGATGCTCATGTTTGCCTGACTATCTTGTCTGCTGTAAATGTAGATGTTAAATATATTTCTTATATATATATATATATATATAAATAAATAAATAAATATATTCCTGTCAGCATCTCTGATTTCATTTGGACACCTGCTGCGCAATTCCCTGACATAGAATAATTCATTCATTTCAATGTATCCCTTGAAAATATCCCACTGAACCTGGCAAGGCTAACGTCCTTTAACAGCTCATCTATGTATGTTGTTTATATCTGTTAAAAAAATGGAGCACTTACTGGCATTTGGATGCTTCCCTATTGAAGCCAATGGACTTATCTCTTTTTCAATAGCATCTCTGATTTGGCTCAGATCAAAGCCATTTGACCTTACATTGCCAACGAAAATAAGATCATGTCCTCTCAGTTCATCAGCTTGAATCAAGTCATGGCTGATTTGAAAAATTACAATTTAGTTATGACTGTTGGAGATCTTTCAGGATTATATCTAAGGTCACAGAACATTCTGTGGGAAAGAAATATTGGCTGATTATACTGCAGTGTTCAAGAGTGGGTGGGTTTCAAATTTTTTTACTACCGGTTCTGTGGGCATGGCTTGGTGGGCATGGCAGGGGAAGGATACTGTAAAATCTCCATTCCCACCCCATTCCAGGGGAAGGCTACTGCAAAATCCCCATTTCCTCCCAATCAGCTGGGACTTGGGAGGCAGAGAATAGATGGGAGCGGGGCCAGTCAGAATTTTTACTACCAATTCTCTGAACTACTCAAAATTTCCACTACCGGTTCTCCAGAACTAGTCAGAACCTGCTGAAACCCACCTCTGGTGTTCAAATATAACAAACAGGGATACCAACCAGGAAAAAAAGAGTATCTGAAAAATGCTTTTTTTATGGGGGAAGGAAAGTGATAAGACAAAAACCTCCCTCAACTTTTTTCAGAAAGATCACCCTCCACATTTCATTTCACTCAGGGCCAATACCTCAAGAGGCCCTGGTTTTCATTCCTGAAAAAAATATTTTAAAAAATCTGTTGCTCCTGAAAGTTGCTGCTGCTGTCCAAGGATATTCCTGGGAAGATTAAAAAAGCCAAGATGGTTCTCTGACAATGAAATCAAAGTCCTGCCTCCCTTTTTATGTGTGGTAAACCTACCATCTTGACAAAGAAGAAGGAGCCAACCTATTCTCCAAAGCACCTGAAGGCAGGACAAGAAGCAATGGATGGAAACTAATCAAGGAGAGAAGCAACCTAGAACTAAGGAGAAATTTCCTGACAGTGAGAACAATTAATCAGTGGAACAACTTGGCTCCAGAAGTTGAGAATGCTCCAACACTGGAAGTTTTTAATGGACAACCATTTGTCTGTAATGGTGTAGAGTCTTCTGTTTAAGCAATGGGTTGGACTAGAAGACCTCCAAGGTCCCTTCTATCTCTATTCTGTTTCTGTTTTTGAAACCCCTCCTTTTCCAATATCTCTATTGCTCTCTTTATTTGCATTGAGCAGTCTTCTTAAAGTGATTAAAGTGTGGGTTGAAGCAGGCAAGTTGGCAGTTGTGGCATTCCTTTAATATTTTATACACATATCAAAGCATGGGGCTTCAACTGAAATGTTGCAACCACTATTTATGTTTTGAACTCCCCTACGTGAATGTTGTTGGGATGAACTGAAGGACCAATAACCTCAAGCTTGCTCGAATGAAAAAAAAAGTTCATATTTATAATTGTTATGTACTTTGGTGTACAATTCTCCTAACCAGCCAAAAGCAACTATCTGCAAGGCATATCCTTTGCTAATATTTGTCTTGCAAAGGGTCTCAGTTTCCCAATTAGGAGAAAAGGGCTTGAAAATGCATGGAAGATTAAAAGCTGGCTTTGCCACCAAAACTACTTGTTCTCTGGCTTGCAGACATCTTTAGGATACATGAATTAGGCAACTATTCATGGAAAGGAAAACAGAATATTCTTGAAGCCAGGGGTGCATAACTGTAGCTTTTTTCATGTGCTCCCTGAAAAAAACTGGGCTGTTTTAAGCTCCTTGGAATATTTCCTCTGAATTGTATTTTCTAGTGTGGCAGATGGGATTAAATAATTAAATACACAGAGGATAAACATTCCAACTAGTTAAATTTAAATAGTTGTTTAGCTGTTTCCAACTCTTCGAGAATTGATGGATGTATTGTTGCCAGGATTGTCTGTGAAAATCTGCTGGGAGTGGATCTCTATAAAGGCAAGATGGCAGGAGCAGAATTGTGTGCCTACACAAAAGGGGAAGGGCTTGCATCACAATTCTGCTTCTGCCACCTTTGTTTTAATGCCTCCTGCCTTGAGGACATATACCGTTGTTCTTAGTGTGATGACACCATAGTATGTCTAGATCTGTCATGGGGATCTTTCACATACCTCTCTTACACAGTTCCAAGATGGTCTGCTTATCAGTCATTGAGAATACATCTCCAGACTAGACCTCCATGTTAAAACCAGCCTGCCACTGAAACTGGATCAAGGAGATCCAACAGGGAACTAGTGTTTTTTTCCTGTGGAAAGAGGAACAAGTCCCAAAGTTGCTTTTCAAAAGGCAGCTGGACTTTTCCCCCCTTGAAATTGTATCGCTTCTCATCCAAGAAGCTTCTTCAGTTCAGCTCAGTTCAGTTAACTGATGAGAAGCAAAATATTTTCAAAGAAAAACCAAAAAAAAAAAAAAAAAGGCCAGTTGCCTTTTGAAAAGCACCTTTGGGACAACCATGAACCTAGATGATTGCGAATCTTCATAGACAAAGTGAAACAAGATTTCCTTTGTGTGGACATTCTGATTCTTTTGAGTGAGGTCACTCACCTAACAATTGACTGGACCCTTCCCATCTGACCATAGGTTTACATGTGCAATAGTGGCAAATATCTGTAGCTTGGGTGTAGGATGAGAGTGAAGATTTGTTCTCCGAGCTTGTGGGTTGGTTTCTGAACATTTCATTCCCAAGCCAGGTAACTTTGTTAACTAGGGTTAGGTGTCTCCATAGCAATTTTCCCTCTATTTCACAAAGTTGGTAATCTTATTGGTAGCCTCCACTGTCTCTGCAATCTACACTTTACCTTTGTTGCCAGAGGAGTGAAGAACAGGGAAGGGGTCCTTGCCCTCTTGAACTTCTTGCCTCTCTTTTAAATACAGTGTACATTTTTCAAGGCCGCCCACCAAGGTTAGTGGAGAGCATCACTGCTGCCCTTGAAGGCAGCAAGAAGGTAGCAGGAGACACATAATAAAGGAACTGATAAAGGAGAATATTTGTAGCTCAAGGATGAAATGAGGGGTCCTTGATTCTCTCTGAGTTTTGTTTTCTTCCATATGTTTCATTATCCTAACTAGGTAACATCATCAGTGTTCACATTGAGCATTGAGTTCTGGTAGTGCAATGGTTAGAATGCAGTACTGCAGGCTACTTTTACTGACTGCCGGCTGCTCGCAATTTGGCAGTTCAAGTCTCACTGGCTCAAGGTTGACTCAGCCTTCCATCCTTCCAAGGTCGGTAAAATGAGGACCTAGATTGTTGGGGGCCATATGCTGACTCTGTAAACCACTTAGAGAGGGCTGTAAAGCACTGTGAAGCAGTATATAAGTCTAAGTGCTATTGCTATTGTTTGGATAATGAAATGTTTGCGAGAAAACAAAGCTCAGAGAGACCAAGAACCCCTCACATAGTAAAGGTCAAGGTCAATCAGTTTAATTAAACAAACAGCTTTAATCCAGCCATTTCATAGTACTTGCTGTCTGCTGTCACCCAGTAGTTTGTTAGATCCATTCCAAACAGGGGTTCAATCTTCCAGTTATATGTGGACAGCTGTCCCAGTTGTGAATGTCCATTCGGTTTTCTTGGCAAGACAGTCTGGAATAGGTTGTTATTTCCTTCTGTGGTGGATCCCATTTAATCTGATTCTTCATCTATGACCGCAAGTCATGGTCCATTGCCAATTATTTTGCTAATAGCAACATTAGGACACCTAAGCTCCTTCCCCACCACAAGGACACAATCCATGCAGGAGAAATTAAAATGATATTAATTCATCTCAAGTTTATATCCAAACTCCGCTCATGTACAGAATTTTGATCCTCATCTCCATCATCATTCAAAGGTCAAATTGTCTTCAACAAAAAAAGGCTGGACACCGTTTCTCTACTCATTCTCCATCCATCCATCCATCCATCCATCCATCCATCCATCCATCCATCCATTTCTCTAACTCTCTAGAAGAAATCAGAATTCTTTAATTGTGCCAGGAAGTAAGAAAAGAGGAAGAAGGAAAGAAGGGAGATGAAAGGATACTCATGAAGGATAGGCTGATTAAATAGTAAAGTTATAAAGTTTTCATTAAATCTGGGATCCAGCTATATCATTAGATTAAATGAATTCAAAGCTTTCATTACTGCATCCATTGTCTCCAGACCTTTGTAAAATATCATTAGAGGGGGAGATTCTCTCTCTCTTAAAAAGACTGTTTCCCCCCACCCATTTTCCTTTGATGAGAGTTACAGCTCTATAATGAAGCAATTAAATCTCTGTGGTTTGAACTTTTGGGAGGTCATTGCTTGCATCTCAAAAGTCCTTTTTCCAGGGACTTCTACTTCAGAGACTGATACCAGGAAAAGGAACTTCTCTATTCTGGGGTCCTTGGAGATCTATTTTGGAAGGTTGGTTCAATCCCACAGGGAGCAACATTTTGATGGCCGCGGGCAGGCAGATTTCATTTGAGGTAATCAAGCAAAGAAGAAGAGGAATAAGAGTTACTATGGTGATGTAATGATGGGAAAGGGGCAGAGTTACATCATTAATTGAGCTGTGATTTTCTGGGTTTAGGGTGGAACTATGTTTTTCTTTTCAGGTAGTCCTCAATTTAAAACTAATAAAATATTTTTTTTAAAAATTACAACTGGTTGAAATTTCAATGGACTGCCCCAGGTTATGACCCAAACTTCTGATGATGCCACACCCACACCCACACCCACTGTTACGTGATCATATTTTGGGTGCTTGAAATCAGCCTGCATTATGGCCATTTACAGCACCCTATACAATTTATTACTTTTTTTCTGGAAACCAGCATTTATTTTCAGTTGCCACCAAAAAAAAAAAAATGCCCATTGCAAACAATGGATTCACTTAACAACCTTGGCATTCACTTTACAACTATTGTGCTTACTTAAGGACCACCACAAGAAAGGTGATATAATCATGGTGACCCACTTAATGACTGGCATGAGTTACCTTAAATTGGAATTCGAGGCTCAATTATGGTCATAAATTGTGGATTACCTGGTCTTTTTGTAATGGCCTTCAGCCTATCTGAGGGCTTACAGTGTTATTTCAAGATATTTATTGTCTTTAAATGGCAGGAAGTTAAATATTGAATTTCAGTGCCATGTTCAACAAAGTACACACAAACAAGATTTAAGGTTATGTCAGAGTATGAATATTCATAGATTGGAATAGATCAGCCAATGGGACTGAATGGAGACATGGTAACAAGGTCAGCCAATGAATAACCATGGTAACAGGTCAGCCAATGGGGCTTGTTTTGGAAACAGAAACTTAAGTTTGAAGTCTGGGCGTGGCTTAAGCAACTGAGTCTGTGCAGAAGCTTAACTGCCCTGTATAGAGGAGGCTCTCTTTGTATTAAGCTCTGTGCTCAGATCTGAAATGGGCTTCTCTGTCTGCTGAACTGAAACTGGAAACTGATCTCTCTACTTGTTATCACGTTGAAAGAAATCTGCTGTTGGTATTGTAAAATTTACTTCATCTGTTATTATGTATATAAAGAGAAGTTAATGAATCCTGCTGAATCAGTTATCTGTGGGTGCTTCTGGATTTGATTTTTGCAAGAAACTCTGATAAGTTACAACTGGTCAACCCCACAGCCCTAAACCCAAAGCATGCTGGCACATTTGTGGAACCTTTGTCACCCTTCCTAATTTAGGGACTGATTACATCATAACTCACATTCTTCCATATTTATTTTCCAGTAGGGCTACATGGTGCTTCAAAAGTTCACCTTGATTTCTCAAAGTCTTATGCCTTTTGTAGCAGGGCAAGAAGAAGGAAGCAAGAACCACAGACTTCTACATAAGACAATCACAATTGAGCCCCAAATTTCAGTTGCTAAGCAAGACAGTTGTTAAGTGAACTCTCGGCTCTATCTCTCATCCGGTCCATATAGCGTCAAAGAGAACCAAAAAACGAAGAAGGTTTGCAATGTTTTAATTAAGGTCTATGCAGCAACTCAGCCAGAAGAACAAAACAAGCCGGATCACGGGGTTAAAGTCAGCGCTACACGCAGTCGCCGTGCAGTGCTATTTATATCTTGCTCGCCCCATAAACCATCATCCGGCACATAACCCACAACCCCCCCATCAGCTGTTCAGCGGTTTTGATAATTCCGGTCGTCAATGACGTCGGCACTTTCACAATGTCATAGGTTGGTGCCAATGACTCGGTTCCTAAGGGATGTGCCGATCTTGCCAAGGCTGCATGCTGCTTGCTTATCACTAGACCACGTCATCGACCGCGTAGGACTTCCTCCACCGTCCCAGGCGTCCAGATGGTCATCCCCAGCACTTCAATTTCCCGAGCCCCCCAGCGATGGCGAGTCCCAGCTGGGGCTGCATTTTACGACCTTTCTTGCCACAGTTGCTAAGTGAATCACTGCAGTTGCTAAATTAGCAACATGGTTGTTGAGTGAATCTGGCTTCCCCATTGACTTTGCTTGTTAGACGCTCACAAAAAATGATCACATGATCCCAGGACACTGCAACCGTCATAAATACATCCCAGTTGCCAAATGTGCAAATTACGATCATGTGACCATGGGATGCTGTTACGATCAGGTGAAAAACGGTCCTAAGTCATTTTTTTCAGGGCTGTTGTAACTTCAAACGATCAATAAATGAATTGCTATAAGTCAAGGACAACCTGTATTTTTAATGCTAGGATTATGAGCAAGATGCAGAATCTTGGATACTGCAGTCCTTGCAGTTTCCAGTCCTTGTTTGTGAATTTCAGTATTCCAAGTGTGCAGTATTCTTTATGACAGCCCCTTTGATATTGGATCTGTGTTCCAATATCTCTAATCATCTCCCTGATCCTCTACACTTACACACTCTGTGAGTGTACTTTGCTGTTCCTTTGACCAAGATGCTAAAAAAGGATTTTGTTGAATGTCTTCTTCTGGCAGAAGGTTAAATTAAACCAGACATCTTGGACATTTCAAGTCAAGATGTTGAGATGTAGAGTTGTTCCAGATTGAGAAAATGCCTCAGGGCAGAGCAGGACCATTGTGAACAGATCTACTGCTGAAATTTGAACATCTTCAGTGATTTTTTTCATACAGTGTGGTAAGGCAAATAGCTGTAAAAATTAGGACACATTTGGTGATGGCACCAATTATGGAACAGTCCAATAGTCTGACCTGACTCACAGTTGATTGTCCTTTCAGATGAGGAACTGAAGAGATTAATACTCTCACAGGCTTTCCCAAAGTGTGTTCATAAATCTATACTTTCATCCCACAGACTGATTGTTTTGTAATTTTGGAAATAAATGTCTTTGAAGACTGGACATTTTTATGCTGCAATTATTATTTTTTTAAAAAAAATAAATAATAAAAAAACCCCTTTATGATTTTTATCCATGTACAGGTTTTGACACGAGAGAATTATTTATGTCATAGAGTTATTATTTCTAATGGTTTTAAAGCATCAATCACAGCCAAGCAAAAATGAGTTCTATCATTTCATCTTCGTAACCCGAGCACAGAAGTTTGTTATTGAAAAACCAATATAAATATCATAAATAACCCGCTGCTTTAAAGAAAAGAAGAAAAAGAAGAAGGAGATGTTTGAAACCTTAGTCCTCACATGTATAAATACAGGTAGTTCTAGACTTACGGCCTACAATTGAGCCCAACATTTCTGTTGCTAAGTGAGACATTTGTTAAATGAATTTTGCCCCCAAAATACAACCTTTCTTGCCGCAGTTGTTTTTGTGAATCACTGCCGTTGTTAAGTTAGTAACACAGTTGTTAAGTGAATCTGGCTTTGCTTGTCAGAAGGTTACAAAAGGTTTTGGGACACTGTCTTGGGACACTGCAACTGTCATAAATACATGCCAGTTGCCAAGCTTTTGAATTTTCATCACATGACCATGGGGACGGGCCAACAATCTTCAGTGTGGGAAATGGTCATAAGCCACTTTTTTCAGAGATGTTGGGCAGTGGTGGGATTCAAATAATTTAACAACCGGTTCTCTGCTCTAATGATTTCTTTCAACAACCAATTCACCAAACTGCTCAGAAAGTTAACAACCGGTTCTCCCGAAGTGGTGCGAATTGGCTGAATCCCACCACTGATGTTGGGACTTTGAATGGTCACTAAATGAACAGTTGTAGGTTGAAGACTACCTGTATGCATATATTTAGATTTAGATTTGTTGAATGAGGATCTTGGGCTTATGAATAAAAGGATTGCATAGAATTTGTAAGTGTTTCAAAGCATATGGGCACTGTGTTTAAAAATAAACCCACAGAGGAGGATTTAGTGGAGCCTTGTTTTAGTTAAGCCAAATCTACAGTACTAAAATTGTGTTGCAAATAGCTTAAACAAACCGTTGATAGTAAAGACAATAGTCTCTTCCTCTGGAACATAATGGCTTTTAATGCATGCAGTGGCATCCAGCCATTCCTATCCTATTGAGATTTTGTGACCTTGAAAGCAATTTAGGCTGCTAGTCCATTCACTTTTTTTTTTCCTTCGGCATCTGTCTTTTTTTTCCCCTCCCACATGAATATGAACAAAGAAAAACAGCCTTCACAAAATGCAAACGAAAACTAATCAAGTCACTAGGAACAAGGCCGTAATTGCTTCACATCCCTTCAGATATTTACGCATCTATTCCCTGCAGGGCTACTCAGAAACAAGCCCTGCTAAATTAAATACCACCAAGTCAGTTTGCAGAGTGCATGTTGACAATCCAAGGAATCTTTGTTGCAATCTTTGGAGCTCCCATGGCCACAAATGTTTTAAAAAGTGCAGCGTAGTTTCCGTATAAGGAGCAGATGCGCAAAAACTGTAGGGCACTTTAAATTCCGAAAATGGATTTCACACAACTGAGAAAAAAAGCACTTTAAAACTTTCAAAACAATCCCTACAAGCATAAGAGGTGAAATCAGAAAATGTTGACCTTGCTGATATACAGGTAATCCTCGACGTACGACCACAGCTGTGCCCAAATTTCAGTTGCTAAGCAAGAAAGTGAGTTTATGACCTTTCTTGCCACAGTTGTTAAGTAAATCACTGCAGTTGTCAAGTTAGTAGAATAGAATAGAATTATTTATTGGCCAAGTGTGATTGGACACACAAGAAATTTGTCTTTGGTGCATATGCTCTCAGTGTACATAAAAAGAAAAGATACACTTGTCAAAAATCACAGGGCACAACATCCAGTGACAATCATACGGTACAATAAGCAATCAAATCATACTAGTGTAACCCAATTGTTAAGTGAATCTGGCTTCCCCATTGACTTTTCAATCAGAATAGAGATTGAAGGGACATTGGAGGTATTCTAGTCCAACTGTCTGCTCAAGCAGGAGACCCTAAACCAGGGGTGGGTTCTAAATTTTTTTACTACTGATTCTGTGGTCGTGGCTTATTTTGTTGGCGTGGCTTGATGGTCATGTGACAATTATTTAGGATTTAGCAGAGGTACTGGTCTACCAGGCTTTTAACTGCTTGCAGAGTTGTACCTATCTACTCATGTATTTTTGCAGGCACTGGTCTACCCATTTATTTTTGCAGGCACCGGTCTACTCATTTGTTTTCTTTTAACAGTGATCAGCTGTAGGGCGGCCCTTTGAAGCCCCGTGGCAAGAGTTTAAACAGTTTTTTTCCCTCTAGCCATCAACTGGGACTTGGGAGGCAGCAATAGATTGGGTGTGGAGCCAAATAAAAGGTAAGAATAACTCAGGGGGTGGATGGGTGGGCATGGGGGGCAGGGGCGGGGGCAGGGGGGGCAGAACCGGTTCGGTGATGTCATATCGCCACCGCTACCAGCTCGGCGGAACCGGGCAGAACCGGGAGGAACCCACCACTGCCCTATACCATTTCAGATTGATGTTGTCCAGTCTTTTCTTAAAAACCTCCATTGATGGAGCACCTACAACTTCTGAAGGCAAGCTGTTCCACTGGTTAATTGTTCTCACTGTTAGGAAGTTTCTCCTTAATTCCAGTTTATTTATTTTTTATTTATTTTATTTCAAATTTATATACCCGCACCTTCTCCCAAGGGACTCAGGGCAGTGTACAGCCAGATAAAAACATACAATACAAATATTAAGAACAATTAAAAGAATATATATTAATTTGGCCCCAGTTTAAAATGACAAACCAATTAAAAATTAAAAATTTAAAAATATGTTAAGCCAGCCCGGCTTGATGAAAAAAGAAAGTTTTAAGGGCACGTCGGAAGGCACCAAGGTCTTGGATTCTCCTTATCTCATGGGGCAGCTGGTTCCATAGGGTAGGTGCCCCCACAGAGAAGGCCCTCCCCCTGGGGGTCACCAGCCTACATTGTTGCTTCTCTCCTTGATTAATTTCCTTCCATTGTTTCTTGTCTTGCCTTCTGGTGCTTTGGAAAATAAATTGACCTCCTCTTCTTTATTGGAATACTGCTATCATGCCCACCCCCCAAGTCCTTCTTTTCTCTAGACTAACCAAACCCAATTCCTGCAACTGTTCTTCATATATTTTTGTCTCCAGGCCTTTAATCATCTTAGCTGCTCTTTTTTGCACTTTTTCCCAAAGTCTCAACATCTTTTTTGTAATGCGGTGACCAAAGCTGGATGCCGTATTCCAGGCTTTATAAAGCGGCATTAATATTTTGATTTTAATTCTGTGCCTCTGTTTATTCAACCAAGGATTGTATTAGCTTTTTTTGGCTGCTGCCACACACTGCTGGCTCATGTTTAGGACTTTGCTTGTGAGGAGGTCACAAAAGGTGATCACATGACCCTGTGACACGGCAACCATCATGATATGAATATGAACTAATTGTCAAGCTCCTGAATTTTTATGATGTGACCATGGGGATGCTGCAACAGTTGTCAGTGTGAAAAATGACCATAAGTCACTTTTTTCAGTGCCATTGTAACTTTGATACCACACTTGGAATACGGCATCCAGTTTTGGTTGCCACAATGTAAATATGGAGATATGGAGACTCTAGAAAGAGTGCAGGGAAGAGCAACAAAGATGACGAGGGGACTGGAGCCTAAAACATATGAAGAACGGTGGCAGAAACTGAGTATGTCTAGTTTAATGAAAAGAATGACTAAGGGAGACATGATAGCAGTGTTTCAATATCTCAGGGGCTGCCACAAAGAAGAGAGAGTCAAGCTATTCTCCAAAGCACCTGAGGGCAGGACAAGAAGCAATGGGTGGAAACTAATCAAGGAGAGAAGCAGCTTAGAACTAAGGAGAAATTTCCTGAGTTAGAACAATTAATCAGTGGAACAACTTGCCTTCAGAAGTTGAGAATGCTCCAACACTGGAAATTTTAAAGAAGAGGTTGGATAACCATTTGTCTGAAGTGGTGTAGAGTTTCCTGCCTAAGCAGGGGGTTGGACTAGAAGACCTCCAAGGGCCCTTCCAACTCTGTTATTCTAATTTCTAATTTGAAGTTGCAACAACACTGAGAAAAGTGACTCACCACCAGTCCTCGCACTTCCAACCCTCACAGCGTTCCCTAAGTCACATGATCATAATTTGGCTTGAGTTAAATTTTAAATTGATTTTAAATTGGGTTGTTTTAATTTACGGCCAAAATATCTAATTATTTTAAATTGTTTTTAAATTTTGTATGTCCTGTTTTTTACTTTGGCTGTTCGCCGCCCTGAGTCCTATTTGAAGAAGGGCAGTATAGAAATTGAAACAAACAAATAAATAAATAAATAATTCAGATCCTTGGTAACCGGCATGTATTTATGAAAGTTGTAGCATCCTGGACTCAAGTGATTGCCTTTTGTGACCATCCCAGCTGGCTTCCGACAAACAAAGCCAATGGGGAAAGTTGGGTTTGCTTAACAACCGTATGATTCACTTAATAACTGCAGCAATTAGCTTAAACTACTTGTCTCTCAACCTTTAGATTAACAAAAACAGTTGCAAAATCGGGCATGACTCACTTAGCAACTGCTTAGCAATGGAGATAGTAGGCACCATTGTGATCGAAAGATGAGAACTGCCTGTAAATGTGGCAGCTATTAGAATCTTATTAAACTCATTATAAAAGACGCTAAGAAGTGTCTCTTTCTAAGATTCTGGCTTTCTTCCAACTTAGCCTGAAAGTTATTGTACTGAAATTTACAAATCTCTTGCTTCCTTGATCTCACCGAACTGCAATGGGGGTTGACAAATTTGTTCTCAAGATGCTTTTATTTGTTTGCATCTGCATATAAAACCCACAAATCTACCTGATCCTAGCCATTGAATCTTCTTTTGCTAAGCTCATGGGTGTGCCTTTGCCTTTCTGGAGAGAGATTTATTCAGAGTGATGGTAACTTTAGTCTTTACCATACACAGACTGGCTCACGAGGAGAAACCTGTAGCCTAATTATAAAGGAAGAGCTATTTTTCAGCAATAATATTCCTAGGTAGCATTGCAGTATTGCGATGTAACTGTGCAGCATCCCACACTTTGACACTGCTTTCCTTAGCCTGATTTCTCCTAGTGTCCCTTGCAAGATGCTGCTGCCATCTTTGACACCTGATGAACAGAGAAGAAAGGGTGGGGGAGAAGAGAGAGATCGAGAAATAGAAGGTGCAAGATGTTGGCTGGCTTCACACAACATGCTAAGATGCAACCTTTAATTAACCACAGACAATTATTGTGCTCACATAAAATACTTTGTCCCAATAGCGATGCTGTATATCTTGTTTCCCTGAAAATAAGACCGGGTCTTATATTAATTTTTGCTCCAAAAGATGCATTAGGGCTTATTTTCTGGTTAGGTCTTATTTTTGGGGAACTACAGTACTAAATACTAAATCTGGCTGACAATCTTAACTGGGCCTTATTTTGGGGGTAGGGTTTATATTACGAGCATCCTGAAACAACATGCTAGGACTTATTTTCCGGTTGGGTCTTGTTTTTGGGAAAACAGGGTATTTATCAGTTAGAATGGAAAGTTTGTAGATGGGATTTTTGTTTTGGCTTTTGTGCCTTCAAGGCTGTTGTGACCCCGACTCCCGAGCCTGTCCTAACAGAGGAAGAGGATTCAGAAGGTGATGGGGAGGAACTGATAAGGCCTCCCTCTCAATGACCCTCCTCTCTGGCAATGCCTCAGGTTCCATCCGAAGGCCAAGAGGAACAGCCTGGGATATGCCAGGAGGAAAGCATATTGGAATAACAACAGATAGGGAGCGAGGATGATGAATCCTGGCTTGATCCCAGGCAGTGTCAGAGGGAGAAGCGTGCGCAGCAACGAAAGAGGCGTGGGAGGGCCAGAGATTGAGCTGTGTCACTGAGCCATACCCCACAAGGAATAAAAGTGGGTGTGATTGCTCTTCAGGCTTTGTGACGGTCAAAGTTAAAAACCTGAGAGTCACATCACGTTACCTGAAATCTGGCTTGTGCATATTTGGATTGGACCTTGGCTAACTCTTGCTTCGTGGATTACTTTTTGCTACTGAACCGGACTGAGGATAAACTCTCTCTTGCTTACTGTGAATGAAATCTGACTTGACAGGCATTTCGCAGTTTACTGCCAAAAATCTCATCTGCAAGGGTTTCTAGTATGATTGCTTAATAAAATCTTGGCAGGCGTGCCTGGTTGTGTGTTTTCCTGTGTGGGGAAGGGGAACAGAACAAAGGCAGTGTTGATTCCTGGCAACCGTCTGGACAGATCCTTACAAATTCCTGGCAGAATTTCAGCAGTGGTTTGCCATTGCAGAGGAGGTAAATAATGAGTGGACCCAGATAGGTTAACTTGACCCCCTCCCCTCTCAAAAAAGGGAGAATATAAGTGCTATTACTATAAAGCCTGAAATCCTTTTTCAGTTTGGCTAGAGAAGAGAATATAAGCGAATATATGAATGAATAAAACCCACAGAAAATCAAGCCCCTTCTGTCTATGGAGATTCTCAATCATCCAGGTCATGGTTGTCTCAAAGATGCTTTTTCAAATGGCAGCTGCATTTTCTTGGTTTTCCTTTGAAGATGCTTCGCTTCTCATCCAAGAAGCTTCATCCACCGATGAAGAAGAAGCGAAATGTTTTCAAAGAAAAAGAAAGCAAGTCCAGTTGCCTTTTGAAAAAGCACCTTTCAGATAAGCACACTGGTGACAAATATGGACCTTGTTTGTTAAACCAGTAGAAGTTACCAATCTGGTCCATTTCCAGACTTGTGGCCTTCGATTCCCAGACTGTTGTATGACACTGAGGAAGACCATTATATTTCAAGGAGTGCAGTGACATTTTTTAAGTTTCTCCCCCATATTAAAATATTCTACAAATTTAGAATTCATTATGAGTTATGATGGCATCTAAAGCAGCTTGTTTCCCCCCCCCACTCCTGCTAACGGAGAAATTATAACACAGCTGTCGTATTTAAGGAAGAACTCCCAAGATTATTTAAATTGGCATCTGCTTATTGGGACAGTTACCAGATATCCTAGAGATGTCAAAGTTAGAATGATAGAATTATAGAAGAACAGAGTTGGAAGATACCTTGAAGGTTTTCTAGTCCAACCTTCTGCTTAACAGGAAACCCTGTACCAGTGATGGCTAATCTTTTCCGGACCAAATATCCAAAACGTGCACGCTCAAACCCCCAAAATGCAATGTGCATGCACCCCCTGCATGCTCTTTGCCCCCATGCATGCGTGTATGGCTCCCCCACACATGCCTCCCCCACATGTGTATGTGCCCCTGCATGTGTCCCACCCCCACACATGCATGTGTACCCCCCTTCACGCACCCCACCCTCCGCATGCATCCCTTGCATGCACCCCTCCCCATGCATGCACGCATGGCCCCTGCATGCACCCTGCCCCCATGCACCCCATCCCCCCGCATGCACATGTGGCCCCCTGCATACACCCCATCCCCCACGCATGTGCGGCAGAGACCCAAAGACCAGCTGGCCAGTGGGAAGTGCGCGTGCATGCGCAGGTTGCCATAGGTTGCCACACTTGCCATAGGTTCACCATCATGGCCCTATACCATTTCAGGCAAATGGTTATCCAATCTGTTCTTAAAAACTTCCAGTGTTGGAGCATCCACAACTTCTGGAGGCAAGTTGTTCCGCTGGTTAATTGTTCTGTCAGGAAATTTCTCCTTAGTTCTAGGTTGCTTCTCTCCTTGACTAATTTCACTTGATGAGAAGTGCACAATGTAAAGTTTGGTCATGCAATCATGGTAGAATGTAAACAAGGTCATGAAGGTTTGGTATCAGATGTAAGCAATCAACTTCTTGGCACATGGGCTGGTACAAGATAGGGATATGTGACTTAGGTGTTACCCCTGAAGTTGGGAGCTTCAGGGATATCCCTAACCCTAACCCTACTGTTTTGTTAGCTAGATACTTGGGAAAATCACTTGGGAGACACCATATCAGTCTGTCCAAATTACTTCCATGAAAATTACCCTAAAAGATGGGTGAATTTTCCAAACCCTGGATGTAATCAAAAACCAGACCCTGCTATGGAATCACAGGGACTCATCCAGTAAAAATAATTACTTATTTAAATATTGGATTCCTAGGCCATCAAATTTTGTGGTGCTTTACAACTTGTGTATCCCTGTGTGCTTCAAGTCATTTCTGGGCTGGTGACTACTTGGACAAGTCCCTTGGTAAGTTTTTTTTTTGGAAGTGGTTTGCCATCGCCTTCTTCCCCAGGCTCAATTTGCAGTAAAAATAGCCATAATAATGACAATTAAATGTTTACAATAATGACTATTCCATAATTCAAACCACCCATGGTAACAATTTGATTCATGGTAATGACCCAAGTGAAAGGACCATGATGTAATAACAATAAAACATCTCCAGTAAAATTATAACAATGAAACATCCATAAAATATGGTTCATCATTCACAAATTTGAGAAAACGATTGACTACCAGAATTGGTTGAAATAGCTTGGCCATCAAAATGTCTGCACAGTGGTAGCCATTCAGATATTCTGGAGGTTGGAGGTTGAAATAATATAAGTAGTCCTTGACTTACAACCATAGTTGGGACCGGAATTTCCATTACGAAGTTATGTAGTTCTTAAGAGAGTCACACTAGATTTTACAACCTTTTTCTTGCCAGTTGTTTAGTGAATCTCATCATCATTAAATGGATCCAGCTTCCCCCATTAACTCTGCTTGTTTGGAAGCCAGCTGGGAAGGTCGCAAAGGAGATCATGTGACTCCAAGATGTGGCAATTGTCATAAATACATGCTGGTTGAAAAAACTCCTGAATTATGACCCTGTGGCTATGAGATCAGGGGTGGGTTCTACTTACCTTTACTACCAGTTCGCAGTGGGGCAGAAGCGTTTTGATGACGTCGGGGTCAGTGGGTGGAGCCTCCTGCCGGTTTTATTACCGGTTCTATAGAACTGGTGCGAACCGGGAGCAACCCACCACTGTATGAGATGCTGCAACAGTCAAAAAGTGTGAGAACTGGTTGTAACTCACTTTTTTTTCAGTGCCGTTGTAACTTTGAGCAGTTGCTAAACGAATGGTTGTAAGTCGAGGACTACCTGTTTCTCTTCAGTTTGCTCATGAAGAGATTCAAGAAGTGAAGAATCTATGGTGGTGCAGTGCTTAAAATGCAGTATTGCAGACTAATTGTGTAATTGTGTTCTCACCAGGCTCAAGATTGGAGCCTGGATAGCTCAGCAGACTAATGCATTGTAATTAACATCCAGATGTCTGCAATTACTGTAAGTTCGAATCTCACCAGGCTCAAGGTTGACTCAGCCTTCCATCCTTTCTAAGGTAGGTAAATTGAAGACCCAGTTTGTGGGGTCAATAAGCTGACTTTGTATAAATATACAAATTTACCTGCAGTATGAAGGCTATTGCTTAATGCATTGTAAGCCACCCTGAGTCTCCGGAGAAGGGCGGCATATAAATCAAATAAAAAAAAAAAAAAAAGGTTGACTCAGCTTTCCATCCTTTCGGGGTGGGTAAAATGAGGACCCAGATTGTTGGGAGCAATAGGCTGACTCTGTAAACCGCTTAGAGAGGACTGTAAAGCACTGCAAAGTGGTATATAAGTCTAAATGCTATTGCTATGAATCAGAGGTGGGTTTCATCAGGTTCTGACCAGTTCTGGAGAACTGGTAGCGGAAATTTTGAGTACTTCGGAGAACCGGTAGTAAAAATTCTGACTGGCCCTGCCCCCATCTATTCTCTGCCTCCCAAGTCCCAGCTGATTGGGAGGAAATGGGGATTTTGCAGTATCCTTTCCCTGGAGTGGGGTGGGAATGGAGATTTTACAGTATCCTCCCCCTGCTATGCCCACCAAGCCACACCCACCAAACCACACCACGCCCACCAAGCCACGCCTACAGAACCTATAGTAAATATTTTTGAAACCCACCACTGCCAAGGATAGAAAAAAATCTCCCTTGAGTTTTTCAGCCTCCCTGTAAAGTTGAAAAGCCTACATGCTTCAGGGAAGGGCGGTAATTTATGGTGCATGTCCTTTGGAGGCTTGAAATGAAAAGTGCAAATGCTTCTCCTCCTCTAGGCTGGACAGTTATGAATCAAATGGAGAGGCACCATCCAAATGTGGGGAAGAAAAGCTGGCAATGCCTTTGTGACTGAGGCCAACTTGAGGCCTGAACTTTTAGTGTAAGCGAGGAGCCGTAGCCCCAAGTGGGCAGCATAACAAGAGGTTTTCAAATATTCATCTCATTTATGTAAGCTATTTGGCAGGCAGGAAAATGGCCAACTAAAAAGGAAATGGTTGGGGGAGTCAACTAAATCCTAGCTATTGCTCCATATTCTGCCAATGGATTGGCACATATACACAAAACTACATACAGGTAGTCCTTGACCTGTGACCGTAATTGGGCCCAGAATTATGGTTGTAACTCAAGGCATCAGGTGACTCGACTGGACATACCATTTTTTTGGGGGGGGGGGCAATAGTTAAACAAACACCACTGTTGTCAAGTGAATCAATTTTTCCCAATGTCTGTTTTTTGCTGAAAACTAGAATACCAGAAATTGTTAAAAATGTCACAAATTAAAATCATGTGGCCATGGGAAGCTGCAAATGGATGTAAAGATTTTGAACCAGTTGACAAATGCCCCAAATGAACATAGCAATAGCAATTGCACTTACTTATATACTGCTTCACAGTGCTTTACATCCCTCTCTAAGAGGTTTACAGAGTCATCATATTGCCTCCAACAATCTGGGTCCTCATTTTACTGACCTCAGAAGGATGAAAGGCGGAATCAAGCTTGAGCCTGGTGAGATTTGAACTGACAAATTGTAGGCAGCCGGCAGTCAGAAGAATGGAAGGCTGAGTCAACCTTGAGCTGGTGAGAATTGAATTCCCGAATTGCTGATAGCTGGTAGTCAACAGAAGTAGCCTGCAGTACTGCATTCTAACCACTGTATTATCATAGTTGGAAGGGACCTTGGAGATCTTCTAGTCCAATCCTCTGCTCAAGCAGGAGACTCTATACCATTTCAGACAAATCGTTGTTCCATCTCTTCTTAAAAACTTCCAGTGTTGGAGCATTCAAAACTTCTGGAGGCAAATTGTTCCACTGATTAATTGATCTAACCAGGGGTGAAATCTATTTACCTTCCCTACCGGTTCGGAAATGCACATATGTGTCACGTGGGATTTTTAGATCCTCTGTGCATGTGCAGAGGGTCAAAAACAGGTTACTTACTGGTTAAAAGCAGGAAGTAATGACGTCTGGGTGGATGGGTAAACTGGTAATGCACTGCCGTCATTACCAGTTTACCGAACCATCCGCTGCTGCTACCGGTTCACTCGAACCGATGCGAACCAGTAGCATTTCACCCCTGGTTCTAACTATCAGAAAATTTCTCCTTAGTTCTAGGTTGTTTCTCTCCTTGGTTAGTTTCCATCCACTGCTTTTTGTCCTGCCTTTAGGTGCTTTGGACAATAAGTTGACCCCTTCTTCTTTGCCGCAACCCCACAAATGCAATCACGTGACTGCGATGGGTGGATGCAGCAGCGGTAACTTTAGAAAGAGGTCATAAGTAACTTTAGGGTGGGGAGTCCGTTGTAACTTCAAATAGATGTTAAGCGATCAGTCCTATATTGAGGACTACCTGTATATGTAAGAAAGCAGTGCAGACTTTTTTTTTTTGGTCTCCTGGAACAAAAGCATGTGGAAAGTATATCTATGCAGCAAAGGTATTCATTGGAGAACAGAACCTAATTAGTTGCACAAATATTTGCGCAAACTCTCCCTGCTAACTACACAGCCAGTCATTTGGGATAAACAAAACTACTAGCCAGATGTGAAGGTTACCCAGATGTGAAGGAAATAGGTGTGTATTGGGGGGAGAGGATTGGAGAATATCATCTGGAATTTCCCATCCTTTATGTTTGTTTTGTTCCTCCCTGCAGCAGAGTGGCTTTAAAACACTCGTCTCAATTTACACACCCGGCAATTGCAAATGGAATCCTTTGTTATTTGTCATGGTGAGACATAAACGGGGTAATCAAAGGATTAATAGCAATCACATTAAACTCTGCAAGTGAATGTTTACACACCGCAGCCGATCCCGAGAGTGGAGAAGATGGCCATTTATAATGGAAACAGTGACAATTTCCCTTGCGTAGAGTATTGATTTAAAAGAGGGCTAGAAATGGACGGATTCTCACGTAATGATGTTCCAGAGAAACCTGATTGGAAGCTGGCTAGATGCCTGGAAAACAGACTGAGGGTCCAGTTAAACGCTATCAAGTTTTGTTGCCTAGAAAACTGCAGTAAGTGGCATGCTGAGTTGGCTTTTTTTAAAAAATTTTTTAACCCAAAGCAAAGGAGGGGAGATCAAAATTAGCTGATGAATATAGATACGTGCAGAATGTAGATTCCTGCAAGAGGGACAATGACCGGGAGGATTGCAATAAATGACTGGAGATCAATGGAAGAGATCCACTTACAGCCAAAATTGAGTCAAAAATTTCTGTTGCTAAGTGAGACAATGGTTAAGTGAACTTTGCCCCATTTTACGACCTTTCTTGCCACGTTTGTTAAGTGAATCACTGCAGTTGTGAAGTTACTAACACGGTTGTTAAGTGAATCTGGCTTCCCCATTGACTTTGAAAGTCTCAAATGATGATCCCATGACCCTGGGACACTGCAACCGTCTTAAATATGAGTCAGTTGCCAAGCGTCTGAATTTTGATCATGTGACCCTGGGGATGCTGCAACGGTCTTAAGTGTGAAAAACGGTCATAATTCACTTTTTTCAGTGCCGTTGTAAACTTCGAACAGTCACTAAATGAACAGCTGTAAGTCGAGGACTATTTGTACAATGCTGAGGCATAGAATCAAGATCACGTGAAATATTAGTGCCGCTTTATAAAAACCTAGTAAGACCACACTTGGAATACTGCAATCAATTTTGGTCACCAAAGTACAAAAAAAGATGTTAAGACTTTGGAAAAATTTCAGAGAAGAGCAACTAAGATGATCAAAGGGCTGGAGACAAAAGCATATGTAGAATGACTGCAGGTTTTGTGTTTGCCTAGTCTAAAGAAAAGAAGAATTAGAGGTGACATGATAGCAGTATTTCAGTATTTGAGGGGCCGCCACAAAGAAGAGGGGATCAAATTATTCTCCAAAGCACCAGAGGGCAGGACAAGAAATAATGTTTGGAAATTAATCAAAGAGAGAAGCAACCTGGAATATAGGAGAAACTTCCGAACAGGACAATTAACCAGTGAAAAAGCTTGCCTTCAGAAATTGTGGGTGCTCCATTACTGGAGGTTTTTAAGAAGGAACTAGACAGCCACTTATCTGAAATGGTATAGGTTCTCCTGCTTGAGTAGGGGACTGGACTAGAAGGCCTCCAAGGTGCCTTCCAACTCTTCTCTTCTCTTCTCTTCTCTTTTCTTCTCTTCTCTTCTCTTCTCTTCTCTTCTCTTCTCTTCTCTTCTCTTCTCTTCTCTTCTCTTCTCATCTCATCTCATCTCATCTCATCTCATCTCATCTCATCTCATCTCATCTCATCTCATCTAACTTCCATTCCTCTGTTCTGTTCTGTTGTGTTCTGTTCTGTTGTGTTCTGTTCTGTTCTGTTCTGTTCTGTTCTGATATTATGTAGTCCATAAAGCAGTATATGGCTTGGCCTCTAGATTTCCTTAGAACATCTCTATAAAACATCTTATGAAAAAACACTTAAGGTTCCACCCCTGCTGTCAGTCAAAAACCAGCTGTAGCAAACGTTCAAAGTTCAGAGATGTCTACAGGGCAAGATTAAAAATGTTAAGATGGCCCCTGCAATACCATGATTGAAGCTCCTCCCCTATGATGCATGGATAGGCCTTCAATATCCCCATTGTAGTCCCCACCTCAACCGTTTGGACCTCCTGTGGGTGCACCTGCTAAAGAAGAAGGATGTACAACTCCTGTTGGGTTGAAGTCTGCACCAGACTTCAATCCCCAGTCCACGGACTGGTAGCAATCCGTGGCTCTGTGGGAAGAAATATCCATCTGGTTCAGTTCCAAGCCAGGAGAAAGACACTGGAAACATGGAGGCTGATTGGAAAGATGGTTTATTGATGAAGCAGAACCACATGGCTTCTGGGTACCTGACCACATGGAGTTGAGAGTGAGGGTTTTTTATAACTTCTCTTGGGCTTTGCACTTGAACTTCCTGTTCCTGTGCAAGAACATGTATTCTATTGGCTGTTGTGGGGTTCATAGCTGGCTTTGTAGGTTGTCTGAGCCATGAAAAATGTTGGAAAAATGGGTGTGGTCACATGGGTGCTTCGACTGCAATCACTTATGATCGCATTCCCAGTGCCAATCATGGTGGCAAGTCAAGGACTACCTGTATCTTGCATTTGGATGGTGTGTTGGGTTCTTTACAGTGCCTTTTCATAAGCATCACAATAAATGAATGAGTGAACGCCCACTCAGTTACCCTGTGATGATAGATAGATGATAGATATAGATAGATACAGAGATGGGTTTCAGCAGGTTCTGACCAGTTCTTGGAGAACCGGTAGCGGAAATTTTGAGTAGTTCGGCAAACCGGTAGTAAAAATTCTGACTGGCCCCGCCCCCATCTATTCTTTGCCTCCCGAGTCCCAGTTGATCGGGAGGAAACGGGGATTTTGCAGTAACCTTCCCCTGCCACACCCACCAAGCCAGGCCCACAAAACTATGCAACACCCACCAAGCCACACCCACAGAACCGGTAGTAAAAAATGTTGAAACCCACCATTGGATAGATAGATGATAGATAGATAGATAGATAGATAGATAGATAGATAGATAGATAGATGATAGAAAGATAGAAAGATAGAAAGATAGATAGCTAGATGATAGTTAGCTAGCTAGCTAGATACAGTAAATGATAGCTAGATAGCTAGATGATAGATAGATAGATAAATGATAGCTAGATAGCTAGATACAGTAGATGATAGATAGATAGATGATAGATAGATAGATAGATAAATAGATGATAGATAGATGATAGATAGATGATAGATGATAATGATAGATAGATAGATGATAGATAATAGATAAATAGATGATAGATAAATAGATAGATACAGTAGATAATAGATGATAGACAGACAGACAGACATTATTCTGAAATGTCCACGAATGCACTCAGCCAGCTATTAATACTTAAAATATTGTGTGTGGTGCATAAAGATGAAGAAACTTAAATTTCTAGCTTGGAGGATGGTAGGAAAACAGATCTCAGCAGCCTACTTACTTTATATATATAAAAAAATCTGAACAGGAATGCACATATCTGCTGGGTTCAACCAGTGATTCGTTTGATTCCAGATTTGCCGTCAACAGGAGTTGTTCCATCCTATTGATTTTTTGCTGCTGCCAAACCTGTCAGTGAATAGTGAGGAGTAAGCAAGGGGGAAACAGGGCGATGGGATTTAGTGAAAACTCAGAGCTGTATCTTCGCTGTATTAAAGCCCAGCTGATGGCATATTTTTTAGGAAAAGCTGAGAGGGGGGGGGGCGCCGGGGGGGGACATGGATGGGGACGACATGGCCATGTCATGAGGCAGATGGATATAGCTAATTAAGAGGCTGAACTCAAGAAGGTGGAGGATATGGGCATAGCAGATAGCTATTGGAACAAAAGAATCTGAAACAATAGTGTACCATAGCATTTTAAGCTTATATACCATCCCATAGTGCTTTTCAGCACTCTCTCGGTGGTTAATGATATAAGCATTAGTTGCCTATTGCCCCCAACAATCTGGGTCTTCATTTTACCAACCTTGGAAGGATGGAAGGCTGAGTCAACCGTGAAGCAGTCAGGGTCGAACTCAAGGCTGTGGGCAGAGTTTCCCTGCAATACTGCATTCTAACCACCGCACCACCAGGACAAAGTGATTGTTTGGTTGCAGCAACAGGTATACAAGTAGTCCTTGACTTAGAACCACAATCTCGGTGCCTTCCGCCACGCCCTTAAAACTTTCTTATTTTAGCAAGCCGGGCTGGCTTAACAAATTCTTTTAATAATTTTAATTGGTTTTGTCTTTTTAAATTTGGGGCCAAACAGAGATATTTCTTTTAATTGTTTTTAATGTTTGTATTATATGTTTTTATCTGGCTGTACACCGCCCTGAGTCCTCAGGGAGAAGGGCAGTACTGTATATAAATTTGAAATAAAATAAAAAAAATAAAAAAATAAAATCGGGACTGGAAAATTCATCATTAAGCAGCGCGGTCTCACGTGACCTTGCCCGATTTCAAGACTTTTGCCATGGCTGTTAAGTGAATTGCTGTGGTCATTAAATGAGACATCCCGTGATCATAATTTGCAACCCACCGTGTTGGCTTCTTTATTGGTTTTGCTTCTCAGGAGCTGGCTGAGAAGATCACAAATGGCAATCGGGTTGACTTCCGGGATGCTGCGACTGTCATAAATGTGAGCTGGTGGCCGGTTGGCAGGATCGCAATCACACTATTATAGGGACATTGCAATGGTTGTATAAGGACCATCACAAGTCACTTGTTCAGTGCTGCTGTAACTTAGTGAGGGAAGTCACCCCTCCTTTGTTGTTGTTGTTGTTGTTGTTAGCTGCGAAATTGTGCCCGACCCATTGTGACCCCATGGACAACGTTCCTCCAGGCCTTCCTGTCTTCTACCATCCTCTGGAGTCCATTTAAGGTCACGCCGACTGCTTCAGTGACTCCATCCAGCCACCTCGTTCTCTGACAACTGCTTCTTCTTTTGCCCTCAATCTTTCCCAGCATTAGGCTCTTCTCCAGTGAGTCCTTCCTTCTCATTAGGTGGCCAAAGTATTTGAGTTTCATCTTAAGGATCTGGCCTTCTAAAGAGCAGTCAGGGTTGATCTCCTCTAGGATTGACCGGTTTGTTCACCTTGCAGTCCAAGGGACTTGCTGGAGTCTTCTCCAACACCAGTTCAAAGGCCTTAATCAGCCAACTTGCTGGAGTCTTCTCCAACACCAGTTCAAAGGCCTTAATCAGTCTCCTAGAAGTGAAGGGACATACTGTAATAATAATAGAACAGGTAAAATTAGTGGGACATAATAGTAGAGTCAGTAGAATTGGTTTGACTTGCTGTTTTGCTTCTGTAAAAATTGCTTTGCTAAGAATAAGAATTGTCTCTGCCATTTGCTTCTACCAGTGATTTCACCTCTCTGTTATCCTGTTATCCTGTTTTTCTGTACCATTCTGTGCCTGGTGGATATCTCAAGAAGCAGGGCTGCTAAGCACCCCCCTCCCTTCCTTGCTGCACTGCCAAAGGAAGGGAAGGGCCAGGGAGCCAGAATTGGGTATTAAGCTAATGCCTCTGAAGGTATAAAAGGACGCCATACCTTCCTCAAGGTGTGGCCTTTCCATATACATGTCTCTTTTGTATGTGTTTGGAATGGTTTTACCTAGTATTTTGTTTTTGGCCATAAATAAAATCTGCTTCTTTTTGCAAGCCTCGTCTCAAGTCTCTCTCTGTGGCATTCTGGTGACTCAAGTACATTTTGGGACCTTACAGAAGAATGAAATATTTTGAGAAGTATTTAAAAAGGAAGAATATTATATTTCCCTTAAAAGAGAAATGGAAATCTTAAGGAGACAGAAACTCAGAGCTTCAGTTCCCTGCCCCCATTAGATATTTGGTGCCCATTAAGAAGGATTGGGCCATCCTATCTACAAGACAAAAGATCTCCAGCTCCAGGGTGATGGGATTAAGACATGACCCTCCAGGACATACCTATCAGCAGAGCTCACCACATGGCACAATCACCTGGGGACATCGCATCACCCTCCAGGCTTCAACCAAACTTGATTCAGACAAACATGACCCCACATGGCCCCAGGGGACTCTGACTACAGCCAATGGAATACATTTCTTGAACAGGAACAGGAAGTTCAAGTGCAAAGCCCAAGAGAGGGTATAAAAAAACCCTCACTCTCAACTCTATGTGTTCAGCTACCCAGAATCACATGTGCTTGATGGTTCAGTTTCATTAAGCCATCTTTCCAATCAGCCTCCATGTTTCCAGTGTCTTTCCCCCCACTTGGAACTGAACCAGATGGATATTTCTTCCAACATTAGTTACTAAATAAACAGTTGTAAATTGAGGATTATCTGTAAATTACTAGTGCAATAAATACAAAGACTAAATTATGCTGAGCTGATGACTAAATGGATATTGGCTTTTGGCAAGAGGTTTTTGGCAAATAGAAATTTGCGAATGAGATCTCTTGGTGGTTTCCCATCCAACCTCTAACCCCATTTGATCCTGCTTAGCTTTTCCAAATCATTCAAGGTTTGTTCGGTAATGGGCTGGTAGCACAATGCAACATCCACAAGAATTAATCCACTCCTTGTATGCCTCAAGCAAAAATAGAGAGCACTCCATCCTAGTCATGCACAGATCAGCAAAAATCTGACTTCTTTCGGTGCTGTTTGTTTGTTTGCAGGCTGTTCTATATTGTTAAATTTCGTAGCTAAGCTTTTTTTTTTTAAATAACCTCTAAATCTGCAGCTGCCAATGTACCAATTTCCTACCCTTTTCCTGACAATGAATGGATGCATTTTTCTATGCAAGGTCCATGCTGAACCCAGTGCTAAATTGGCACACTTGCACATTTTATATGCCATCTTCTCCAGTACAAAGCTCCTGTCAATTTAGCCTAGGGGGACTCTATTGGAGTTTAGGAAGAACAGCATCACACAAAAACAGATTAGAAACACAAGTTAAAATAGGGAAGAACATGGTAAGTGAACACCTGTCTACCCTAGACAAATTCAAACCACCAGGACCGAATAGATTACACTCCAAGGTTCTGAAGGAACTGGCAGACGAGATCTCAGAATCACTGCACTATATCTTTCAAAGATCCTGGAGCACCAGGGAACTGCCAGAGGACTGGAAAAGAGCTGATGAATTTCCCATCTTCAAAAAAGGGGGGGAAAATAGATCCAGGAAACTACAGACCTATCAGCCTGACCTCAATACCAGGGAAGATTCTGGAAAAGATAATCAAGCAACGAATCAGCAAACACCTAGAAGCAAATAAAGTAATAACCAAAAGCCAACATAGGTTTGTCAAAAACAGATCATGCCAGACTAATCTTATTGTATTCTTTGACAAAGTGACAAAATTAGTGGACCAGAGGAATACTATTGATATAATTTACTTGGACTTCAGTAAGGCGTTTGATAAAGTAGACAGACCATAACCTACTACTAGATAAAGTAGAAAAATATGGGTTAGACTGCATCACCACCAGATAGATTTGAAATTGGCTGACCAATTGCACTCAACATGTAGTCCTCAATGGAACTGCATCTACATGGAGGGAAGTATGCAGTGGAGTACCCCAAGGCTCTGTTTTAGGTCCAGTACTCTTCAACATCTTCATCAATGACTTGGACGAGGGGATAGATGGGGAACTCATCAAATTTCCAGACGACACCAAGCTAGCAGGAATAGCCAACACTCCAGAAGATAGGCTTAAGATACAGAAGGATCTTGACAGACTTGAACATTGGGCACTATCTAGCAAACTGAAATTCAGTGGTGAAAAAAGTAAGGTTCTACATTTAGGCATGAAAAACAAAATGCACAGGTACAGTATATGTTGTACCTTGCTCAATAGTAGTAACTGTGAGAGGGATCTTGGAGTCCTAGTGGACAACCATTTAAATATGAGCCAGAAGTGTGCAGCTGCTGCCAAAAAAGCCAACACAGTTCTAGGCTGCATAAACAGAGGGATAGAATCAAGATCACATGAAGTGTTAATACCACTTTATAATGCCTTGGTAAGGCCACGCTTGGAATACTGCATTCAGTTTTGGTCACCACGATGTAAAAAAAAAGATGCTGAGACTCTAGAAAGAGTGCAGAGAAGAGCAACAAAGATGATTAGGGGACTGGAGACTCAAGGAGAAAAGCAACCTAGAACTAAGGAGAAATTTCCTGACAGTTAGAACAATTAATCAGTGGAACAACTTGCCTCCAGAAGTTGTGAATGCTCCAACACTGGAAGTTTCTAAGAAGATGTTGGAGAACCATTTGTCTGAAGTGGTGTAGGGTTTCCTGCCTAAGCAGGGGGTTGGACTAGAAGACCTCCAAGGTTTCTTCCAACTCTGTTATTCAATTCTATTCTAAGAATGATGGGCATTCTCAAAAATTCTTCTGTTAACAGAATAACAGAGTTGGAAGGGGCACTGGAGGTCTTCTAGTCCACCCCTCCTGCTCAAGCAGGAAACCCTATACTACATATTGCAAACAATGGTTGTCCAATCTTCTTAAAAGCCTCCAGTGTTGGAGCATCCACAACTTCTGGAGGCAAGTCTTTCTACTGATTGTTCTAACTGTCAGGAAATTCCTCCTTAGTTCTAGGTTGGATCTCTCCTTGATTAGTTTCCATCCATGGCTTCTTGTCCTGCCTTCAGATCAGTGGTGGGCTACTGCCGGTTTGGATTGGTTCAGGCGAACTGGTTGCCACAGCTGGCAGCAGCCCACCACTGCTTCAGATGCTTTGGAGAATAGGTTGACTGCCTCTTCTTTGAGGGGCAGCCCCTCAAATATTAGAACACTGCTATCATGTCTAGCAGTCCTTTATTAGACTAGACATATTGCAAGACAGCAAAGGAGAAACCTCAGTCAGCAATCGTGAAATTTGGAGGCTGGATTGGATTCAAACTAGGGGTGGAATCTACTTACCTTCCTTACCGGTTTGGAAGTGCATGCGCCGTGCATGTCACATGCACACGCAGACCCTCTGCGCACGCGCAAAACCTTCTGCACATGAGCAGAGGGTAAAAAACACATTACTTCCTGGTTAAAACCAGGAAGTAATGACATACGGGGGAGTGGGCGGAGCCTCGTGCCACCATTGCTACCGGTTCTCCGAACCACCTGCCACAATCGCTACTGGATCACCTGATCCGGTCCGAACCGAGATCATTTCACCCCTGGTTCAAATACAGGAGCTGGAAAAAAACAGGCAAAGTGAAAGCAGCATTTAAGGAACATCCCAGAGACAAGGCAGATAGCAAAAGAATGTGAGTTTAAGATCCATTAAGGTCAAAACCCAACCACCAAACATTGTTACAAGCCTTAATAGATGAAACTGAGTCTCCTAAGACAATGCTGTAGGATACAACACACACATACACACACCAGCACACTTGTAAATATGCAGCCTCAATCTCAGGCAATTCATAACACTACAGAACTCTAGATCTGGAAATGTCCATCAAGGTAATCTAAGCCAATCTTTTTCAAACTTTGGCAATTTTAAGATGTGTGGACTTCTATCTGGAGCATTCTGGACTTGAAGTCCACACATCTTAAAGTTGCCAAGTTTTTAAAACACTCATCTAAATCAATTTCCTGCAGGCATCCAAATTCAAACATCCCAGGTAGATTGTTGTCTATCTTCTGATTGAATATAATCAATAAAGAAAAGCATATTCTGGATTTTTGGTCATACTATCAGCCTGTTGTAATGTTAGGCAATTTTTTCCCCCTAACATACAAACGGAATATCTCTTCCTGTAAATCCAGTATTCCCTGTTTGGAACATGACAGAACAGGTTTTGAGGTTATTATTTTTTAATTTTATTTATTTATGAGACTTGTCTGTAGCCTGCCTAGAGGCCAGCTTACAAACGTTCAACACCAAGAAAAATTGAAGCAATAAGTAATCACAATAGTGATTTATCTTATAATTTACAATTATAAGATGGAAAGGGAGAAGGATGCACACGGATGTGTGTGTGGTTGTTTTAGACCAGGGTGTCAAACTGGTGGCCCGCAGGCCAGATGCATTATGCACAGGCCCAACGGGATGCCCCAAGTTTGGTACCCGTTGTTGTGGTCCGCCAGCAGCCTGCGGACAGGCAGTGGAGTCAGACAGTGAGGAGGCTGGGGAGGACAATGGGCCAGTCCTGAAGTCAGGGGAAGGCCCAGACGAGGGCTCTGTGTCAGAGGCAGAGATGGGCCAGGGCCATCTGGGAATGATGTGTGGACTCCGGAGCCTCCAGAGGCAGACAGCAGAGAGGCAGAGGAACAGGGGGAGCCTGTTCCTAGTGCACACATGAGAAGAGCTGCCAGAAGGCAGGAGCAGATAAAGCAGAGAGGCTGACTTGGGAGTAAGGCCAAGAGATGATTGGCCCCTCCCTTAAGGCTTAAAAGACCAGCAATGGCTCTTGGGCTCTTTGTCAGAAAACAACGTTGATAGATTTGTTTCTTGTCTTGTTGCATTTATTTCTTGTCGGCGTCTCCTGCCTCTGAACTTTTGCCAAGAAAAGCCTTTGGCAGGTTGCCAAAGTAGACCAAGGTTGGTGATAAGGCCGAAGAACTGTGTTATGAAGAATTTATTTTGAATTAGTTTGGAGTACGCTGAGAATGAGTTAATTCTCAGCTGTTCTAATAAAATCTGTTTGTTTAGAACTGATTGCATCTGATAATACCTACTTGGGCCTAGGTCACAACATCCGTGTCTTAGACCATCAGCCACTTCCAGCGTGAAGGTGGCTGGGTGTTGGGGCTTCAGGTCAACTGTCAGAGCCAGGTCTTCAGGCCCTTATGGAACATCAGAGTGATGGGTGCGAATCTGTAGTACAATGTTCCAAAGAGCAGGAACCATGGGACTTTTATGCGACATTCTAGATCCAGGTTTTCTCACGAACCTTTTTTTAAATAAACAATTTGCTGACAAAGAGAGTGAAACACTTTCATGAAAGTTTGATTTTGGGGTTTTACTGATTAGATTCATCTGTTGTTATAGAAATGGCTAGATTGTAATATTATGGGAAAGTAAAAAGTTGAGGTTCGATGTTAATCAATGGTGGAATGAGCGCTTGCTTCACGCTGAAAATGGAGCATCTAGAAGCTCAGCTGCTTACCTTCCAAGTCAGCAATGGTAAGTAGAACAGTGAGGAGGGGAAATCAGCTGTGCCGCACAATTGAGATGAGGTAGAAAGCAGGAAATAAAGGACAGGATAGAGCCAGTGTGGGTGGGTGCAGCCAGCTGATCATCGGAGCTACCGATTCACCCGAACCAGTCCAAACCGACTGAATTCTACCTCTGATGTTAATGCTCTATTCTACTGCAACAGAGAGAGTCGGAAGTCAACACATTTCTTTTCTTTTCTTCCTGCCCTCTTCACTTTTCTTTCCCACTGTGTCCTATTATTTGCTTTCATATTTTTCTATTTTATTCTATAATTTAATTTTTTAAAAAAATTAAAAAAGAAGGTGAAACAAGCCCAAGCCCTCCCCTTCCTATCTTTCTGGATGTAGCCAGGCAGTACTTCAGTCTCCTACTTTGATTAAGCTTGTGGATCATAAGCCATGCGATGATACAGACCTGGAAGAAGGTCTTCTGTAGCTGTAAGTTTTCAGAGTTTTTTGGAGTCAGCTTGAATATCTGAATATATTTTCTATGGAATTCTCATTTGGCCTAAACATGCCACAAGGACTAAATTCTGATTAGACTCTTGATGATCATTGCAGTGAACAGGAATTTTCTCCATGATTTGTTTACCTTTCAACAGAAGAGAATATTTGAAGCTCAGAGTTGAACTGTAGAGTCCTTGGGGCTCTTTCAACTTGGATGTTTGCTTGCAGACATTACTAACTAGGTACCGTGTTTCTCCAAAAATAAGACCCTGTCTTATATTTTTTTGAACCCCAAAATAAGCGCTTGGCTTTATTTTCAGGGAGGTCTAATTATTTGGGGGCGTGTGGAGCAAGATGGGGCTCCTCTTGCCGTCTTACCTGATTTCCAGCTCTGTGTTTAAATATTTCCTGGGAGGGCTTATTTTCGTGGGGAGGTTTATTTTAGCGCATGCACTCAAAAGCCTGATTGGGCTTATTATTAGGGGATGTCTTATTTTCGGGGAAACACGGTAACATTATCAGTATGGGTGGGTGTAGGGTTCTTTGTCACCTTCCCTGTTACATTCTCTGTCAGGGTGCCCATCAGAGCATCAGGGTGCTCTGATGGCCCTAATCTTGTTAGCCTCCCAGAAAGTCTTTGATGAAATGAGCATTCCCTTGGCACCAAACTATTAGTAGAACCCAACACGTACAGTTTGACTGAATTATACTTTTAGCAGCTTCAGCTTCCTTGTAGCACTGTTGGATTGCTTCTTCTTGTCATGATTCTACTTTTTTTGTAGCCGAAGGTCTTAAGATGAGACGGATGGCTATATAAATTGTAGAAAGGAATGAATGGACAAATGAATGAATTTATGTTCACTAATTTTTCTTCTCAGAAGGAAAGAGAAGAAGAAGACGACCAGCAACCAAGTGGATGGACTTAGTTACAGAGATGATGGATGTACTGAAGGAAGATCTGAAGAACCAATTTGGGAATGGATCCTCCTGGAGAAGTTCTATCTGTCTATGAGGTCACTAAGAACCGACACTAACTTGAGTCACATAATCATCAACCACTCCTCTGGGAAATGCATCCTTGTGATTGCCCTCTGAGGATAGCCTTATTAACAAAATAACAGACTTGGAAAGGACCTTAGAGGTTTCTTAGTCCAGCTCCCTGTTCAAGCAGGAAACCCTATACCATTTCAGGCAAATGGTTGCCCAATTTCTTCTTAAAAACCTTCAGTGTTGGAGCACTACAACTTCTGGAGCAAGTCATTCCATTGATAAATTGTTCTCACGGATAGGAAATTTCTCCTGAGTTTTAGTTTGGTTCTTTCCTTGATGAGTTCCATCTGTTGTTTCTTGTTCAGCCTCCAGGGGCTTTGGAGAATAGGTTGACCCACTGTTCTTTGTGACAGCCTCTTACATGTTGATTTTATGGGATGATGAGGATGTGTCAAAATTTCAAGTATGTGATTACTAGAGACATCTATTTGTTGGAATTTCTGTTCCAACTTGACCCAATTCATGGGCTAAGGTCCAATGAATTGGACCTTAGGATATCATTATCCTTTGGAATTTCTGCTAAAATTAGTATTTCTTCTAATTTTCAGTCCATTGTTTGGTTAATCGGGCGTTATATGTTGCCCTTTAGAATAGGAGCTTTTCCAGGAACAATAGATTTAGAAATGTGCAGTTTAAAGGAAAAATGCATTTAGAACTACACATTGAAATGCAAGGAAGCGGAGTAGAGAGAGGAGGTAAGAGAGGGAAGGTAAGATAGAAGCAGACTGAAATGTGTTAATGACTCAGTCTGGCCCATCCATTCCTATCTGGTATCAGTCTGAAATTGTTGCATTCCCAAATGGACAGATGTTGGGTTGGGGGAAGGATACTGCAAAATCTCCATTCACCTCACTCTGGGGCCAGCCAGATGTGGTATTTGCCAGTTCTCCGAACTGCTCAAAATTTCCGCTACCGGTTCTCCAGAACCTTTCAGAACCTGCTGGATTTCACCCCTGCATCCATCCATCCATCCATCCATCCATCCATCCATCCATCCATCCATCCATCCATCCCTTCCCTGGAGTTCTGTCACTCAACAAAATCAGATTGAATCCATGTAAATAATTCAATATACTCTACAGTAGTTTGTCTAACTCAGTGTTTCTCAACCTTGGCAACGTTAGGAGGTCTGGACCTCAGTTCCCAGAATAGAACTGGCTGGGGAATTCTGGGAGCTGGAATCCAGACATCTTGCCAAGGTTGAGAAAAGCCATCTATTCTGCTGTAAAAAAAAAGAATGTGCTTTCTTGCTATATTATCCTTCTTTCCCTGTACTTCATTATAAGAACTACTCCAACACCACCCATTTTAGATTTGACATCCGCCAGAAAGTTTTAATTTTTTTAAAAAGAAAAATAAACAAACAAGGAACAGATGACATGCTTGCCAAATTGCCAATCTTTTTTTAAAATCCAATCAACATTATTCAACAATGTTCTCCCTGCTGTATACACTGCCAAGCCAACAGCCTTTCCTTTGACGGTAAGTGTTTGAGTGGCAGTCCAAGTTGGTTGGAAAGAAAATGGAGTGTATGATGAAATTTAGCCTTAGGGCTAATTAATGCTTTATTGTGGCAGATGTGTTTGTCATTTCCATGCTGGTATCTGTTCTGTGGAGTAGTGCAAGAGGTGTACTTGTGAGCCTCTGGCGAAATGTGCAATTCAGTCATCTTAGGATCATTGGAAACCTGTCTGGATTGATGTGGGCATTGATGCGGACAGTAACTCTCATGAATGAAGGCAAATATATGTATCCCAGGATAAAGTTGCAGGATCCAATCTGGGTTGATCACCAGGACGAGAGGCTCAGTCTTCTGAGTTTTTGAATTTGGGTTGGAGTCCATCCTCTGGGAACTTCTCTCTAGTAGTGCGTGCTTTAGGCTACTTTGTGTCTGGTATTTATATGGTGCCTGGTAGTGTGTGGCTTTTTAGTTGTTGATTGGGGTATTGGTGGCTGGTTTTTAAGTTGTTGGCTATTGTTTCCTTGTGCTGTCAAGCCCTCGACTCCTAAGTACTTGATAAACTGGTGCAGGGGTGAAATCCAGCAGGTTCTGACAGGTTCTGGAGAACCGGTAGCGGAAATTTTGAGTAGTTCGGAGAACTGGCAAATACCACTTTTGGCTGGTCCCAGAGTGGGGTGGGAATGGAGATTTTGCAGTATCCTTCCTCTGCCATGCCCACCAAGCCATACCACGCCCACAGAACCGGTAGTAAAAAAAATTTGAATTTCACCACTGAACTGGTGTTAAGTCAGAATTCTTGTTGACTGAAAAAGGGTCTGTTTCCCAGGTTTCAATCACTTCCCTAGCTATTTTTGTACCTGCTCTTCCAACAATCTTAGCTTCAAAATGGAATGTATATGTCCTTGTTCACTGCAACATGAGGTTACCAATGAGTTTGGGTCTCCTCGTCTGACTTCTTGCTTGTGTTCTTGCAATCTGGTGGTTTGTAACTCTCCTTCATCTAGAACCAAAGTTCTAAATATTGATCCTAAGGGGCCCACTCCATCCATATGAACATTGTGGTGTATACCTTACATTTTCTTGCATTTGCAGGCAAAGAGATCCTAAACTACACTTCTTTAAATATTTACCAGCTGACTAATTTTGCACAACCCAATATATCATATACTACAGTTTATAAACTACCATGGCTGGTATTTTGTGCCTTGCCTGATTTTCCTTTAAGGTGTAGAAGAAGGATTGGCAGAACCTGGATGAAGTTAAAAGAGGGATCAACCTAGAATCTCTACGTAATCACAAACGAACAAAGTCCAATTACCCTTGAATTCCATTGAATCTTCAAGCAGGTATTAACCATTAGTTGAGAAGATTCCTACGCATAGTCTATTTTACAATAAATCAGTTTAATTGGACCTTCACATGTGGACCTGGTATTTTGTGTCTGATATTAAGTAGTGCATCAATTACATAATCTGGGGCTTTATAGTGCGACCATGGGGCTTCCTATCAGATTGAATTTACTTGTTCTTAATTGTTGGTTTGTAATGAAACAGAACTGCCACATCTGGGTAGAAAAACATCAAATAATCATAAAATGGTGGGAAAGAGATACCCTTTTTTTCCTTTGTCTATTCCCTTCAGATTTTTACAGCCCAAATCTAGTGCTTCTAATATTGTTCATTAATCAGAAATCTAGGTCAATTTCCTAATTATTAGAGAATCCAAAGGCAGTGTGGTTTAAATATCAGTTGTTAGTCCCTTCTGGTATAGAGTCTCTGCTGAGCAGGGGATTGGACTAGAACAGAGATGGCTAACCTTTTTGTCATCGCGTGCCAAAAGCGGGGGGGGGGAGCACGGGGGAGGAGTGCACACGTGTGCCCACACCCATAATTCAATGCGCCTTTTTGGCACATGATGGCCCGGTAGGCCCGGTAGGCCCATTTTTCACCCTCCCCAGGCTCCAGAGGTTTTCTTGGAGCCTGGGGAGGGCGAAAACAGCCTCCCCCCCCCAGGGGCCCTCCGGAGGCTGGAAACAGCCCTTTTCCTGACTTCCAGTGGGCCTGGAAGGCCCAAAAATTAGCTGGCCAGTGCGCACATGCGCGCTGAGCTTAAGTAGGGCAACGCTCGCGTGCCCAGAGATATGGCTCTGTGTGCCACCTGTGGCACGCGTGCCATAGGTTCGTCATCCCAGGACTAGAAGATCTCCTTTCCAAACCTGTTATTCTGTTAACTTTGTTAATCTCTATGTCAGGGGTCCCTAATCCCCGGTCTGTGGAGCAGCACTGGGCTGCGGCATGCCAGCAACCAGGCTGCACAAACAAGCAAAGCCCCATCCGCGGGATGCAGTCAGCACATGAAACCACACCCCCTCCAGTTTGTTTAGATTTTTAGCTGTTTAGAATTCGTTATTGGCCAAGTGTGATTGGACACACAAGGAATTTGTCTTTGGTGCATACGATCTCAGTGTACATAAAAAGAAAAGATACATTCGTAAAGAATCATAAGGTACAACACTTAATGATAGTCATAGGGTACAAATAAGCAGTCAAATCATACTAGAAAACAATCAACATAAATCGTAAGGATTACCAATATGGACAGTACCCAGACACGCGATAAGAGAATATAAATTTGGAGCAAAAGCAAGATAAGATTACATACAAAGAACTCCTTTATAAAGAAGGAGTCAGACTACAATTAAAACCTATTGAGCAATTAAGAGAAGAAAGAATAATTAGAACTTGGTTTCAATATGGGCAGCTGCAGGCCAGATGGAGAGAAGATCAAAAAATTGGTATTTCGCAACAGGATGAGAATTTGATAAAACAAATAAGAGACATAAGTCAAATGCATATAAAAAGGTTGTATAATGTGTTAGTGGAAATAGACTCAGAAACAGAGCTAGTCAAGGACTGTATGATAAAATGGGCACAAAATGTAGGAGAACCAATAATGATGGAAACATGGGAAAAGATATGGGTTAGAAATGTAAGATTTACACAAGCTCAAAACTTAAGAGAGAACTTTTATAAAATGTTTTATAGATGGCATTTAGATCCAACAAAACTAGCCTGTATGTATCCAAACTTACAACCTAAGTGTTGGCGATGTGGATGTGAAGATGCTACGTATTTTCATATATGGTGGACATGTAAAAAAATTAAGGCTTTTTGGATAAAAATATGGTGGATTATGCAAAATATTTTAAAGAAAACGATTTACACCACAGTTTTTTTTGTTGGGAATAGTTACGGATTGTACTGTAATAGAAACTAAGTTGGTTTTGAATTTAATAACAGCTGCCAGGTTACTGGTGGCACAGTATTGGAAGAAGGAAGATCCACCTACTATTGAGGAATGGACACTAAAAGTCGTGCATTTGGCAGAGATGGCTAAAATTTCAGCATATCTTAAAGACCATTCAAACGAAAGATACATAACGGAATGGAGAAGATGGATTAACTATATTCAAAACAAGTATCAGACTAAGAAGATTCATATACCTTATGAGTGAAACATTTTAAACTTTTCGCTTATGTTTATAGTGTTTTAAGTTATAAGGAGTTAAAGACCTAGAAATAATTGGAAGTCAACAATTTGTTAGTATATTTTAGTTTTATGTTTGTGGATTCTATACCTTGTGCTTGTTCTGGAAGTCAAGGGAGGGGGGTGGGGGGAAGGCTGAGGGGGGATGGATGGGGGAAGGGTGGGGGGGGAGAAAATGTTTGTATTTCCTATAAAACTTTTCAATAAAAAAAATTAAAAAAATAAATCGTAAGGATACAGCAACAAGTTACAGTCATACAGTCACAAGTGGGAGGAGATGGGTGTGTTGTGGTCTGCCAGCAGCCTGCAGAGCTGGCAGCGGAGTCAGGCAGTGAGGAGGCTGGGAGAGAACATGGGCCAGTCCTGGAATCTGGGGAAGGGCCAGGCAAGGGCTCTGCGTCAGAGGCAGAGATGGGGCCAGGGCCATTTGGGAGTGATGTGTGGGCTTCGGAGCCCCCACAGTCAGACAGCAGAGAGGCAGAGGAACAGGAGGAGCCTGTTCCTAGTGCACGCATGCGCAGAGCTGCCAGAAGGCAAGAGCAGCTAAAGCAAAAGGGACGACTCGGGAGTAAGGTCAGGAGATGATTGGTCCCTCCCATAAGGCTTAAAAGAGAAATAAAGGCACTTGAGCCTTTTTGCAGGAAAGCAACATTGCTAAATCTGTTTTCCAGTCGGCATCTCTTGTTTGTTTCTGAACTTCGTGGGGCTTTGGCAGGGTGTCAAAGAAGATAAAGGTTGGTGATTATCCCGAAGGACTTCTTCTGAAGGACTTGTTTTGCAACTAATTGGGACTCAGCTGGGAATGAATATAATTCTCAGCTGTTACAATAAAATAGGTTTGTTTGGGATTAATTGTGTCTTGTAATGACTCAGTAAGCCTAGGTCACAACAGGGTGATAGGAATGATGAGAAGATTAATAATAATAGTAATGCAGACTTAGTAAATAGTTTGACAGTGTTTTGGGAATTATTTGTTTAGCAGAGTGATGGCATTCAGGAAAAAACTGTTCTTGTGTCTAGTTGTTCTGGTGTGCAGTGCTCTATAGCATCATTTTGAAGGTAGGAGTTGAAACAGTTTGTGTCCAGGATGCGAGGTGTTCTGTAAATATTTTCACAGCCTTCTTTTTGACTGGTGCAGTATACAGGTCCTCAATGGAAGGCAGGTTGATAGCAATTGTTTTTTTTCTGCAGTTCCAATTATCCTCTGAAGTCTGTGTCTGTCTTGTTGGGTTGCAGAACCAAACCAGACAGTTATGGAGGTGCAGATGACAGACTCAATAATTCCTCTGTAGAACTGGATCAGCAGCTCCTTGGGTAGTTTTTGGAAAAACTTCTCCACTGAACCAGTCCCTGGTGCCCAAAAGGTTGAAGGGAATGGGAGGCACTGCTCTATATTACAAAACCTTATAAAAAGTGAGGCAAGGAGCAGTTCTTTGTGCCTGCTATTCAGAGGTGGGTTTCAGCAGGTTCTGAAGAACTGAAGGAACTTCAGCAGGTGCTGAAGGAGAACCGGTAGTGGAAATTTTGAGTAGTTCGGAGAACCGGTAGTAAAAATTCTGACTGGCCCCAACCGCATCTATTCTCTGCCTCCCAAGACCCAGCTGATTGGGACGAAATGGGGATTTTGCAGTAACCTTCCCCTGGATTGGGGAGGGAATGGGGTTTTTGCAATATCGTTCCCCTGCCATGCCCACCAAGCCACACCCACCAAGCTATGCCCACCAAGCCATGCCATGCCCACCAAGCCACACCCACAAAACCGGTAGTAAATTTTTATGAAATCCACCACTGCTGCTATTCACTGTTACTTGACAAGCTTTGGTTGAATTAACAACTTTTCTTCTGACCTCCACTGATCATCTGGTTGTGTTTCATCTGGCTCAGCTTGAACTGTTGGAAAAGAAGGTGCCTTATCCTTTCTAACAAGACAAAAAAAGAAGGGTTGCCATGTAATAAGCCAGGGCCTTCATCTTGGTTGGAGTGCTTTGGATCAATGGAACAAAGTGAGGCTGAATATATATAGTGGTTTTTAATCTGGTGATGACTTGGAATTCTATTTTGTGAGATAAATCCTTTCAATTATAATCCTTTGCATACAGTCACTGTGAAAGGGGAACACCCCCCCTCTCTTATCTGGGAAATTAATTGTAAAAGTGACTGTAGGCAGGAGCTGGCTTGCAATGATTGTCTCTTGACTCTGCTGGGGTGGAAAAGAAATTTCTTTCATTTGCAGTTTGATGTGATCTTTCCCAGTCCTTAGCTCTTGAATACAGGTGTGAAATGGACGGCATTCTTTGGCTGGAAAAATGTACATTTCTCAAGTTTCTGATCCAATTTGCAACTTGCAAGTGTAATGCATAAAAATGAAGAGCAGCCCACCCAAAACCTGCAAAGCAATACTCTTAAAATGGCTGCAAGAGTCCAGATCCCTCTGTCTATTTTTCAGGCAATTTGGTGTCTTCCCACCCTCAGTCACTAGTTTAATGTCTCAGGGTCTCTCCCTCTGTCCTTCGCCCTGGCTGTTAGTCAGCCTGCTCTGGTCACTCACCTGGACACCTCCAATCACCCAGCTCAATTCACCTTCACTCTCTTTCTGTAGATCCACTCACCTTCCCTTCCTTCTGGTGTGTATGGTGCTGCCCTCAGATACCTGACTCACTCACTCATCTGGATCAGCTTCTCTCTCTCTCTCTCTCTCTCTCTCTCTCTCTCTCTCTCTCTCTCTCTCTCTCTCTCTCTCTCTCTTTCCTTGGATCATCTCTGTTCTGTTGAGACTCTAAAAAGAGTGCAGAGAAGAGCAACAAAGATGATTAGGGTACTTGAGGATAATACATATAAAGAACGGCTGCTGAAACTGGATATGTCTAGTTTAATGAAAAGAAGGACTAGGGGTGACATGACAGCAGTGTTTTGATATCTCAGGGGCTATTCTCCAAAGCACTATTCTCCAAAGCACCTGAGGGCAGGACAAGAAGCAATGGGTGGAAACTAATCAAGGAGAGAAGCAACTTAGAACTAAGGAGAAATTTCCTGACAGTTAGAACAATTAACCAGTGGAACAACTTGCCTCCAGAAGTTGTGAATGCTCCAGCACTGGAAGTTTTTAAGAAGATGTTTGATAACCATTTGTCTGAAGTGGTATAGGGCTTCCTGCCTAAGCAGGGGGTTGGACTAGATGACCTCCAAGGTCCCTTCCAACTCTATTATTCTGTTCTGTTCTGTTCTGTTCTGTTCTGTTCTGTTCTGCTCTGTTCCAGTTCTAGTTCCTGTCCCTGTCCCTGTCCCTGTCTCTCCTTTCCACCCTCAGGCCTTTGTCCCACAGGGATCATGTCCCTGAGTTGGGCAGGGCAATCTGATAAAACCTTTCTCCCCTGTCTCTTCTCTCCTTGTCTCCTCCTCTGCTTGCTTTCTCTCCTTCGCTGGTCTCCCTGTCTCCCTTTCCCTCCCACTACTTCTCTGCTTCCTTTACACTCTCTCTCTTCTCTTCCTTTTCTCCTCTCTTCTCCCCTTTGCGCCATGTGGCTGGCTGACTCTCCCTGCTACATTTGTGGGTAAATTGATATGTTGCCCAATACATTATGGTAGGAAAAAAAAAAGTGCTTGAAAAACTGGATTTTTTTTTAGAAAAGGAATTGTTGGAAGAAATATCTTTCTGGGTTCAGTTCCAAGTGGGGAAAAAGACACTGGATTCATGGAAGTTGCTTGGAAAGATGGTTTAATGATGGACAGGATCACATGACTTGAGTTCCTGAGCCGAAAAAGGGCAGAGATGTTGAGAGTGCCTGAGTTTTATACCCTCAGTTGGGGTTTGAATTTGAGCTTGTGCTCTGATTGGTTGTCAGACTCCCATGGGGCCATGCAGGAGCAACTTGGTAGGCTGTCCTGAGTCCCAAGCTTGGTTGAGACTTTCTGGATGATGATGTAATCTCCCCAGGTGCCGTGTGGCGAGTTCTGTTGCCAGATGGGTAGAGGGATAATCCTACCTTTGTTGGATCTTGGGTGAGGGCATTTGCCTATGAACAGACCTAGCGATCTCTTTATCTCTTAAGTGGGGACATCTGCTGTGGGCTATTGAGGATGGTGTGGGCTATTAAGAGTGGATGTCAGCTTCCAAGCTGCCATAAGGAAGGAGAGGAGAGGCTTGAACTTTCACCTACTTAATTCCCTTGAAGAACTGTCCCCACCGAGATGGGATGGGAGGGGGGACATTCCTGTGAACTGATGGAGATGGGATGAGAAGAGTGGCTTGGAAGATGGCCAATGAGACACAGAGAATTGGGAACCAGAAAGAGAGGTTTTGGGGGGGCCAAAGTTCAGTGTTAACTGCGCATTGAGTCAGGGTCAGTTCGTTATGCTCAATAAAGAGAAAAATTTCCTCAAAGATTGGGCGTTTGGAAATTCATTTATTTGGAGATAACAACGAAGCTTGACAGAGAGTCTGTTTCCTGCCTAAAAAAACATATTTCTCCATTTCTCATCCAGGGAAATATAATATTCTGCCTTTTTAATATTTCCTAGAATATTTCATTTTCCTAGGAGAGGGTGGGTGCTAACTTCCTACAGAGTAAACTGAGATGCATAGAAAAAGTACCTGTGGTGCACATGCCATTTTTGCACAAATCTTCTAAAATTCTTTCTTCTGAGTCTTAGATGGACAGATACATGTGCACAAAAAGCTGCACACATTTTTGGGAGGAGGGAGGGGTATTTCGTTTGCAAAAGTGAGGGAAAGCAGACTTGATGGATTTAACCAACCCCTCCGTTTTAGTGCCTCGCAGTACCTGGAACATTTTGTTCAGCGTTTGGATTAAGGGTCTGATGGGAAATCTTTAGGGATTATTAATGCTGTAAGAAAGAACATGAACTTTAAAAAAAAGAGCTCTCAGAACAAAGCAGTAAAAATTCCAAATATTTCTATTCTTTGGTGAATAAAACCCCATAGATGTATCCAGGAATTGAGTTAAACTTGAAGGAGATTTGATTTCTTTTGTTTGTTTGTTACCCTTTAAAAAAATAAAGTAGTATTTTGATCCAATAAGTATGACTAAGAGCTCCAGACAGGTTGTTAAATTAGGCAGTGTGCAAATTCCAAAGGAACTTGTAAATCTCCCAATTACAGAAATATTGCCCTGTCCATTTCAATTTTTTTTTCCAGCCTCACGTTTTGTTGTCTCTTGTTTGCATCCCTTTGAAAACACTGCATGAACATTTTTGAGAGCATTTCTCCAAGTGTTTGCATTTATTCATTTCTGTGGGAATCAGGTGGCCATAGTATATGTGTAGATCGGCCTAGCTGGTTGGACACGTGTACGGAGCTTGGCACCGAAATAATCTGAGTATGAAAAGCGGGTTCAGCTGGATGACCACTGGAGGGGCTCTATTTAGAATGGAGGCTGTGTTTGCAAGGCATAGACATCTCCTTGTAGAACATTCCTGAGGACTGAGGTAACCTCTGATAACGAGGAGATGGGCCTCTCGGCTAGCAGAAGAAGATGCTGGGAACAAAGTTAAGATAGGTAGAATTGAGTTTCGTTTTTCCCTTAACTTTTGCTTTCCTGAAATCCACGTGATTTACTGTAATATTGTAGAATGTGAAACCTATATGGAGAATATATGGATGCTTTCCTTTTTCATGTATGTAATATGAGATGTGTAGCCATAATAACGCCTTTTGATGACGCTGTACTTTGATTACTAATAAAAGAGATTGCGGGGCTTTGTTCTGAGCTCTCTCATCCTGAGAAACACTTGTCCTGTGTCTTCTCTAATCTGGACCTCTCATGGGAAGCCCGCCAAGATGATCGCAACACATTTCATTATATTTTCCACTCCACACATTTACACAACAAACTTCTGTACATGATTTTCACTATTTTATGCACTTTATACCCTCTCCTTTTTTTTTCCTGGTGGAGATAAGGTTGCTGTGATGGTGTAAGATCCCCCTTCCCGGGCAAGGTTGTGGTTCTTTAATTGCACCATTGTGGTTATCATCTTTTATCTGTGGATTCCTTGGAGCTCTATGAGCTTGATTGTTTTCTTGCAGGCGTTTCATTACCAACTAGGTAACATCATCAGTGCCAGTAGGGAGTTGCAGTTTGCTCTCATTTTATATACTAGTGGCTTTTTCTATTATATCAGCTGCTGAAAGTCACTCAATAGCGAGATGGGCAGCATACTGTATTTTTCGGAGTATAAGATGCACCTTTCCCCCACCCTAAAAGGGGATGAAAATTTAGGTGCGTCTTATACACCGAATGTAGCCCCGCCCACCCACTGGCCCCCACCCTTTGGCCTCTGCCTCACAGCAGTTAACTCCTTGCAAACAAACAGCAAGAAAAAACAGCTCCTTTCAGCTTCAGCACAGCCTAATTAGCACAAGTTGATTGGATCAGCCTCCCAACTCTCAGCTGTTTTGCTCTCAACTGTTTTGCGCAAGGCTCTGCTGCTTGCTGCAAAGAGGTAAATTGCTGGAGCAGATTTTTTTTTCCTTGTGCTAATCAAGCTATGCTGAAAACGAAAATGAAAGTAAAGCAGACTGTTTGCTGCAACAGGTAAAATTGCTCAGAGGCAGAGGGAGATTTCTTTTTCTTCTTTTCACCAAAAAAGATAGGTGCGTCTTATACTCCAAAAAATATGGTATATGCTTAATAAACAAACAAAAAATAAATAAATCTTTTTTGACCCTAACCTATGGATACCGCTGTAGTTTGCTATTAAAGTAACAGAATAACAGAATAACAGAGTTGGAAGGGACCTTGGAGGTCTTCTAGTCCAACCCTCTGCTTAGGCAGGAAAACCTACACCACTTCAAACAGGCTTCGACTCAACCCTTCCAAGACCGAGTGGCTGTGGCTGCCGGCGTCCCGGTATAGCCAGCTGACGCCATCGCTGGTTATTGGGGGCGAATCATTGGCTCCCACGGAGAGGGCCCGCAACTTGGGTGTCCTCCTGGACGGACGGCTGTCTTTAGAAGGGCACATGACAGCCGTGGCCAGGGGGGCTTTTTGTCAGGTTCGCCTGATACGCCAGTTGCGCCCCTTTCTGGACCGGGACTCCCTACGCACGGTTACTCAAGCACTCATCACTTCTCGTCTGGACTATTGTAATGCTCTCTACATGGGGCTCCCCTTGGGGTACACCCGGAGGCTCCAACTGGTGCAGAATGCGGCCGCGCGGGGGATTATGGGAGCGACTGGGCGCTCCCATGTGACTCCTCTCCTGCGCACTGCATTGGCTTCCAGTGGACTTCTGGGTGTGCTTCAAGGTGTTGGTGATCACCTTTAAAGCGCTCCATGGCTTAGGGCCAGGGTACTTACGGGACCGCCTTCTGCCACCAATAGCCTCCCACCGGCCGGTTCGCTCCCACAGAGAGGGCCTCCTCAGGGTGCCGTCGGCCAGACAATGCCAGCTGGCGACCCCCAGGAGGAGAGCCTTCTCTGTGGTGGCACCTACCCTATGGAACAATCTACCCCCAGAGATACGAGTGATCTTCGACCTCCGGACTTTTTGTCGGGCCCTAAAAACTTACTTTTTTCAGTTAGCCGGTCTGTCTTGATTTTAGGGTTGGTTTTAAAATTTTGATACTGATTTTAAATTGAAAAGTTTTAAATTATGGGCCAAAGTTATTAATTATTTTAAATTATTTTTAATTGCAATGTTATGTATAAATGTTTTTATTTTGGCTGTTCACCGCCCTGAATCCGAAAGGAGAAAGGCGGTATAGAAGTTTGAATAATAAATAAATAAATAAACAAATAAACAAATGGTTATCCAACATTTTCTTAAAAACTGCCAGTGTTGGAGCATTCACAACTTCTGGAGGCAAGTTGTTCCACTGATTAATTGTTCTAACTGTCAGGAAATTTTTCCTTAGTTCTAGGTTGCTTCTCTCCACCCATTACTTCTTGTCCTGCCCTCAGGTGCTTTGGAGAATAGCTTGACTCCCTCTTCTTTGTGGCAGCCCCTGAGGTATTGGAAGGCTGCTATCATGTCTCCCCTGGTCCTTCTTTTCATTAAACTAGACATACCCAGTTCCTGCAACCGTTCTTTATACATTTTAGCCTCCAGTCCCTTCATCATCTTTGCTGGTCTTCTCTGAACTCTTTCTAGTCTCCACATCTTTTATACATCGTGGCAACCAAAACTGGATGCAGTATTCCAAGTCTGGCCTTACCAGGACATTATAAAGTGGTATTAACACTTCACGTGATCTTGATTCAACCCTCTGTTTATGCAGCCTAGAACTGTGTTGCAACCCTTTGCACATTGTTTAGGCTTGTGTCTTCTTTGTTGTGATGGTGGTACTGAGGAAGGGGGCAAAGGACATCAGATTATCATACAAAGGAGACGGTCATGATTAGTTTATGGTATTTAGAATACTGTCGTTTGTAAGAGCTGTGGTGGCGCAGTGGTTAGAGGGCAGTACTGCAGGCTACTTCTGCTGATTGCCGGCTGACTGCAATTTGGCAAATCAAATCTCACCAGGCTCAAGGTTGACTCAGCCTTCCATCCTTCCAAGGTGGGTAAAAGGAGGACCCAGATTGTTGGGGGCAATATGCCGACTATGTAATCCGCTTAGAGAGGGCTGGAAAACACTGTGAAGCGGTATATCAGTCTTATTGCTATTGCTATTGTAGTCTCTTATTTATCTTATTGCCCTTCTTTGAACCTATTCCAGTTTTCTAAAGGGTGGAATTCAATCTGAGGAGGAATATTTTTTCTCTCTCAATGGAAGATGACCTTTGTACCCTTCTTTGATCGTGATGCCAGAATGACATAAAAAAAAATCAAGGGTCATCGTCTCATATAATGGTCTCTGAATTACTGACATCCATTTGGGAAAAAAAATATTTTAATGCACGCAAATAAAATCGTGCGACTCTCTCTCTCTCTTTTTTAAATGTTATAGGGGTTAATGTTGTGTTAAAATATGTCCTGAAATTTTGGAATTTGACTGTTTAGGAGGAATTATGGTTGTATCAGCTTTGAAGTGGTGCTAAGAGAATTATTTTGAAAAATGCTGATATTAAGGATTCGATTCAAGACATGTATGGTGACTCCATCGGGCCCTCAAAACTTTTTTATTTCATCAAGCCGGGCTGGCCTAATCTCTCCAATTGTGTAATTTTAATTTGAATATTTAAATGGGTGGATTTTAACTGTCGGGCCAAATTGTTTAATATATTTTTAAATTGTTTTTAAATTTTGTATTTGATGTTTTTTACTTCTGGCTGTTCACCGCCCTGAGTCCTTCGGGAGAAGGGCGGTATATAAATTTAAATATTAAATTAAATTAAATTAAATTAAATTAAATTAAATTAAATTAAATTAAATTAAATTAAATTAAATTAAATTACCTTGCTTTTTTTTTTTTTAAAAAAAAGGCAATTTTATCGACTATTTTAAAAAAATATATATGACTTTTTGGTGGCATAGATTATAATGTTAGAAAATCATTAATTATTACTTTTCCTCTGAGGTAAATGTAAAAATGTGATGTTTTGATTAATAGGTGATCTATACCAATAGTTCCTCTTTTTGCTCGCTATGGTTTTTGTATATTTTTTTCCTCTCTTTTTGGATTATGTAATATTTATCTCTTTCTGAAAAACTAAAATTAAAATAAATAATAATTAGGGTTTTTTTTAAAAAAGGGATTAAATATTGCTTTAACATGGTAGGAACATAGTATTTAACAAGACTCTGAGAGCACAATTAGAGCAAAATGGATTGTGAATTAATAGAACAGTTTTCTATGGAAATAGATTCCTCAGAGATATGACAACAGCACACACATTTTTTGAGGGGGATAGCTTTTATATAAAGGTAATCCTCAACCTACGTCCACAATTGGGATCAGAGTTTGCTAAACAAGGCAGTTGTTTAATGAGTCATGCCCAATTTTTTTGCGATGGTTGTTAAGTGAATCACCAGCTGTTCAATGAACCATGTGGCTGTTAAGTGAGTCCAGCTTCCCCCATTGATTTTGCTTGTCAGAATCTGGCTGGGAAGGCCACAAATGATAGTCACATGACCCAAGGACCCAAATTTTCCAAAGCACCCGAAGGCCAGACAAGGCATAATGGATGGAAACTGACCAAGGAGAGATTCAACCCAGAAATGAGGAGGAACTTTCTGACAGTGAGAACAATCAACCCATGGAACAGAAGTTGCCTTCGGAAGTTGTGGGAGCTTCATCAATTGAGACTTTCAAGAAAAGATTGGACTGCCATTTGTCAGAAATGGTGTAGGGTCTCCTGCTTGATCGGGGGGGGTTGGACTAGATGACCTATAAGGTCCCTTCCAACTCTGTTCATCTGTTAAAGGATGCTGCAACCATTGTAAATACATGCCAGTTACCAACTGCTCAAATTTTGTTCACATGACCGTGGGATGCTGCAAGGACCAGTCGTAAGTCCCTTTTTTCAGCGCTGTTACAACTTCAAACAATCGCTATATAAATAGGTCGAGAATTACCCATAAAGAGCCAGTTTGCTGTACTGTTCAAGGCACCAGGCTAGAAATCAAGACTATGAGTTCGAGTGTCACTCAGGCATGAGACCAGCTGGGTGTCTTTGGTCCAGTCTTTTTCCTCAGCCTTAGAAAGCAGGGAAGGGCAAACTACTTCTGAAATAACAAAATAAAAGAATAACACAGTTGGGAGGGACTATAGAGGTCTTCTAGTCGAACCCCCTGCTCAAGCAGGAGACCCTACACCAGTGGTCCCCAACCTTTTTATCGCCGCGGCCCGCTGAGCGCGCGCAGGGGTGGGGGCACGGCCCAGGAGCTTTTGCACACGGCCCATTGCGCACGGCCCAGGAGCCTTTGCGCTGCAGCGTTCATGTCCCCGGCCGCTGCGCGGCCCGGTGCCAGGTACTCCACGGCCCGGCACCGGTCCGCGGACCGGGGGTTGTGGACCACTGCCCTACACCACTTCAGACAAATGGTTGTCCAACATCTTCTTAAAAACTTCCAGTGTTGGAGCATTCACAACTTCTGCAGGCAAGTTGTTCCACTGATTAATTGTTCTAACTGTCAGGAAATTTCTCCTTAGTTCTATATTGCTTCTCTCCTTGATTAGTTTCCACCCATTGCTTCCTGTTCTACCCTCAGGTGTTTTGGAGAATAGGTTGACTCCTTCTTCTTTGTGGCAACCCCTCAAATATTAGAACACTGTTATCATATCACCTCTGGTCCTTCTTTTCACTAGGCTAGACAAACCCAATTCCTGCAACTGTTCTTCATCTGTTTTAGCCTCCGGCCTTCTAATCATCTTTCTTACTCTTTTCTGCACTCTTTCCAGAGTGCAGAATCTTGCCAAGAAAACTGCAGGGACTAATCCAGGCTGTTGCCAGGAGTCAAACACAGATTCAAAGGCATTAAAAAAGAAAGAAAGAAACAAAGAGGTTTTATGGATGCATTTTGAAGGCAGATGAACCTTTTCTCTCCTCTCTGCAATTTTGAAGGCACATGAATTTTTTTTTATTAAAATGCTCCTTTCTGCAAGGCTATTTCGTTTGCTCTCCTTGCAGCTCCCTGAATTTTCTAATAGGTATTCATCTGAGTGACTAAATTTCCATGCTGTTAATCACTTCCAAGCAAGCTCATTGACAGTTTCCCAATTAGGTTTACATCTATTAAAATATCATTTGTTTTAAACTAGAAGTGGACGTGATTTCTTCCTCCTAATCCAAGTCCAGGTAATTAAAACGCCATCCATTTACAAAATGGGGAAGCAAGAAGGCACACAATGTAAGCTGAGACCCATTCCTAACGCTATCTTAGGGGAACAGCATTGTTTCCTGGAAGCAGGAATGATATCTACAGATAACACATTGTGTAGTACATTAATTGGCGGCACTGGCATATAAATCATTTGCATTGCCTTCTACTGGGTGAAGGAACAACCTTGAAGTATGTTTCCCATCAGCACACGGACTGCAGATTGGTAGATGAATGCATAGCAGTAATTCACACTGAAATCAAAATCAGGTCAAAAAGAGTATCAATGTTTTTGAATTTTGATGGTGGAGAAGACTCCTGTTACTCTTCCCAGGGAGACCAGGCAGAGAGCTTGACCAGATAAGCTAATTCTACTTTATTGTTAGTCTACATTAATAGAATCTTGCACGTGTGAAACAGCGGTGGGTTTCACATTATGTTACTACCGGTTCACCATGCGTGTATGCTCGCTTCATACACATACACCAGGGATCAGTTCTACTTACCTTTACTACTGATTTGCAGCTGGGCCGCGCACGCGCGCTCACTTCGATTGTGCGCATGCGCTCTTCTGTGCAAGCACAGAAGCATTTTGATGATGTCGGGGTCGGTGGGCGGAGTCTCCCGCCGGTTGTACTACCGGTTCTATAGAACCGGTGCGAACCGGGGGCAACCCACCACTGACATACATGCCTGGTTCGCACATGCGCCTGCCTTTTGTGCATGCGCCCGGCCTTCTGTGCATGTACTTTGCTCACGTGCGTGCCTTCCGCGCAAGTGCCCGACCTCAAAAACGTGCCTAAAGAGGATGGCATAGAGCCGGAGCGGGTGGCCTGCGATTTCCACTATTGGTTCGGGCGAACTGGTCTGAACTAGCTGAATACCACTTCTGGTGTGAAAGTACAAATCTCCTGCCATCTTTTTCACTACGGAAGATCCAGCCTGAGCCTCTTTATTCACCCATTATGCCGTTGTGGGCTAGGCCCTCTCTTCTCTGACAATTCCCTAGGTAGCATCTCTTTGCTTGGTCTCTCAAGATCTTTCCCAACCCTGCAGTGGTTGCATAGATAGGCAACCACTGCAGGGGGTTATTCAAAAGAGGCAAGATGTGAGCGTGACAGCACAATCAAGACCCCATTACATTTTCTGAGAATATCCCCAAAGTGCTTTTTCAAGAGGCAACTGGATTTTCTGATTTTTCTTTGAAGACGTTTTGCTTCTCATCCAAGAAGCTTCTTCAGCTCTGACTGGATGGTGGGGAATGGAAGGATTTATACCAGGGGTGAAATCCAGCAGGTTCTGACAGGTTCTGGGGAACAGGTAGCGGAACTTTTGAGCAGTTCAGAGAACTGGTAGCGGAAATTTTGAGTAGTTTGGAGAACCAGAAAATGCCACCTCTGGCTGGCCCCAGAGTGGGTGGGAATGGAGATACAACATGGCTTAGTGTTGGTAAGTGGAGTTAATTAGCTTCTGTTATTTTCCACCAAGGTATTCATATTTGGTTCAAATCCCTAGTGCCACATAATGGGGTGAGCTCCCGGTACTTGTCCCAGCTTCTGCCAACCTAGCAGTTTGAAAGCACGTAAAAAATGCAAGTAGAAAAATAGGGACCACCTTTGGTAGGAAGATAACAGCGTTCCGTGCACATTTGGCGTTTAGTCATGCCGGCCACATGACCACGGAGACGTCTTCGGACAGCGCTGGCTCTTCGGCTTTGAAATGGAGATGAGCGCCACCCCCTAGAGTCGGGAATGACTAGCACATATATGCGAGAGGAACCTTTACCTTTATTCATATTCAACATGGATGTATACCTGGGGCCTTCAAACTTGGCAACTTTAAGACTTCTGGTCTTCAATTCCCAGAATTCCCAGCCAGCTGCGGAATTCTGAGAGTTGAAGGCCAGAACTCTTACAATTGCCAAGTTTGGAGACCTCTGTTTTATGCAAAGTATATATCTAACAGTACTTCCGAAAGTTTGGTATTAAAACACGTCATTTTTTTTTTTAAAAAAAAGTATATTAGGAATACTGCCAATGTAAGAGGTGATCAGATGGAATAGAAGCTGAGGGCAGCCAGTGTCTCAGCAGAGTTACTGGAATAGCTGCCCTTTCCTTCTCTCTGTTGCATTCTGAAAATAAAGGGAGAAACAAAGGCATCTGTTATCGAAGGTGACTCAGCAGAATTAGCGATCTGCATGTGGGGGAGAGGACGGAGGGAGAGGAGAGTTCTGCAGGAATAGAAAGCTGGGAAAAAGTGGAATGCACAAGACTCTCTGTACAACTTGGAAATAACTTTAAAAACAGACACTAAGATCTGAAGTAGAAGTAGAAGGGGGACACGATGGCTCAGCAGTTAAAGACGAAGAATTTATCAGCTGGACAATTGATATCCCGGGTTTAAGACCTGAGAACCACATGATGGGGTAAGCTCCTGTTCCTGTCTCAGCTCCTGCCCACCTAGCAGTGTGAAAGCATCAGATGCAAGTAAATTAATAGGGGTCAATCTAGTGGTGGGTTTCAAATTTTTTTACTACCGGTTCTGTGAGTGTGGCTTGGTGGGTGTGGCTTGGCTTGGCTTGGTGGGCATGGCAGAGGAAGGATACTGTAAAATCTCCATTCCCTCCCCAATCCAGGGGAAGGTTACTGCAAAATCTCCATTTCCTCCTGATCAGCTGGGACTCGGGAGGCAGAGAATAGATGGGGGGTGGGGCCAGTCTCTGAACTACTCAAAATTTCTGCTACCGGTTCTCCAGAACTGGTCAGAACCTGCTGAAACCCACCTCTGTGTCAATCCCTTCGGTAGAAAGGCAACACCTTGGTGTATGGTCAATGGTCATACTGGCCACATGACCATGGAAATATCTTTGGACAATACTGGCTCCCTTAGCTAAGAAACTGAGATGAGCACCGTCCCCTACAGTTGACATGACTGGTCAGGGGAAACCTTAACCTTTACCTTTAAGATCTGAAGTCTGTCCAACTGACGGTCTATGCATCCAGGAAGTAACACTTAGCCTATCTTAGCTGATTTCAAAATAGTTATGGAGGATCAAATCTGGTAGGAAGTCCCAGGGCTCTGGTCCAAAGTGACTGATTGCTTGATTATGTGCCATCAAGTCATCTTTGTCTGCTAGTGACCACACAGATGGATTTTTCTCCATGGTGAGGTACCCATACCTGTCATTTCAAGCCTCTCAATGGTACACTCATCATTTGTCCAGCTGAGGAGATCCACCTTGATACTGATCATCCTCTTCTCTTTCTTTCCACCTTTCCCCGTGTTAGAGCCTTCTCCAGACAATTGAATCTTTACATAATGAGTCTGAAGTAGGATAATTTGAGAATAGTCAAATGCCATTTGTCCCTTGAGTGAGTAATCTAGGTTGATGTCTTTGATAATCCATTGATTTGTTTCTTTGACTATCCATGGTATCTCAGGAGTCTTCTTCAGCATCAAATTTCAAAAAGTATTAAGCAAAAATATAACCTGGAAGAAAGCTATGACATCCTGCTTTCCAAATAAATATTCTTGCTAGTTGAGTTTATTCCCTGTTAAGAACAAGCAAACTCTGCCCCAAAGTCTGAAGTTCGAACCTGATGAGGCTCAAGGTTGACTCAGCCTTCCATTCTTCCGAGGTGGGTAAAATGAGGACCCAGATTGTTGGGGGCAATATGCTGACTCTGTAAAACCACCTAGAGATGGCTGTGAAGCACCGTAAAGCGGTATATAAGTGTAAGTGCTATTGCTATTGCAGGCTAATTCTGTCAAGTGCCAGAAGTTCGATCTTGACCAGCTCAAGGTTGATTCAGCCTTCCATCCTTCCGAGGTGGGTAAAATGAGGACCCAGATTGTCAGGGGCAATAGGCTAATTCTATAAATCACTTAGAGAGGGCTGTAAAGGACTGTGAAGCGGTATATAAGTCTAAGTGCTATTGCTATTGCAACATTTCCTAGTTTAGTGTCTAGTCCTGCAATTTCCTGAAAGTCTCTCATCTAGGAATCAGGTTTAACCCAATTTGAGATTAATCAATGTTATTTTAATTGTGATCAATCCTAATGAAAATTGTGGCAGCAACAGGTAAGCATATAAGCATGGGGTTGTGGTTTTTTTTGGGACTTCTTGGACAAAGGTTGTTTTTTTAAAAAAAAAATCAGTTTTCCTTGCCATTTTTTTTTTTTTGGTACTTAAGGAAGGAGCTAGCATTCAGCATGGGACCTCATGATGAAGCCCTAAGAAAACTCTATGAGAAGAACATATATTCCAAGCAAAATAAAGCATTCTCTGAAAAACGTGCACCCAATCTGCAGCATTCATAGAACATCTGGCGAGTTTCAATGTCCAAGTTTACACTTTTCTTCTATTTAGCTTTTTTAAAAAATGCAGCACATAAAGCCTAATATGTAAATTTGCACATTGTGCACATAAATACCAAATATTAGAAAAGAAGCTTTTTCAAGCCTTAATTTGATGCTAATCAGTGCTCAATTAATGCAACAATTAGAATAACAGAGTTGGAAGGGACCTTGGAGGTCTTCTAGTCCAACCCCCTGCTTAGGCAGGAAACCCTACACCACTTCAGACAAATTGTTAGCCAACATCTTCTTTAAAACTTCCATTGTTGGAGCATTCACAACTTCTGGAGGCAAGTTGTTCCACTGGTTAATTATTCTAACTGTCAGGAAATTTCTCCTTAGTTCTAAGTTGCTTCTCTCCTTGATTAGTTTCCACCCATTGCTTCTTGTCCTGCCCTCAGGTGCTTTGGAGAATAGCTTGACTCCCTTATTAGACACCATCCTCTATTAAATCAGGAATGGGGAATTTGGGGGGCTGATTGGGGTCACAACTCTGAGCATGCTTTCTGATTGCCATTATTGATGAGCAACTGAGCAACACAGAAGTTTTCTACCCTCCAATAAGGTAAAGGGGGAAAAAATCTATTTTTAGGGGTGGTGCTGACAGGTGTGCTTCTTTGTAATACCTGCTTTATGGAATACAGGGCCCTGAAAAACTGCCCACTTTAATGACATTTTTAAACTTGAAAAAAGGACTAATTTTTATAGAAGACTATTGGTTATGTTTACCACCCTTGATTTATTTATTTTATTTATTGGTTTCGTATTGGGGGTTTTGTCGTATCTCTTATATGCTTGGTCATATGCAAACATTTTTTTTATTGGATATTATTTTACATGAACATTTTTAAGGTAAAACAGATGATACGATGTGAGACTTATTATTTTGTGGCAGGTGGGAAAACAAACGAACACCTGGCTAGATTAAATAAGCATTATTATCACAGCAAGGTGTTCTGTTACAGATCCCCAAATTTCACACACAAAAAAAGTTTCATCCAATCTTTTCTGCGTGATACACAACTGGTCAAACAGAAACAGATACAGGCTGAAAATTCCTGACTATTTGGGGATGAGGGGGATTTCATTTTGATCACTCAAATAAATGATGCTGATAAGATTTGCAACCTAATGAGCTTATTTCATGAGTAATGTCATATATGTGACTTATAATTAGGACTGTCTTGCCCACTGGCCCAAACCTCCTAAGAGGTCCAGTGCAAATCCACCATCTGTAACATGTTGACATCCAAATATCCCAAAAGGTCCTGTTGAGATCCATCATCCCTATCCTGTTGAGATCCATCACCCTGTCCTGTTGACATCCAAATATCCCAAAAGGTCCTGTTGAGATCCATCATTACCCTCCTATTGAGATCCAACATCTCCATCCTGTTGAGATCCATCATCCCCATCCTGTTGAGATCCACCACCCTGTCCTGTTGACATTCAAATATCTCAAAAGGTCCTGTTGAGATCCATCATCTCCATCCTGTTGAGAGCCATCATCCCATCCTGTTGACATCCAAATATCCCAAAAGGTCCTGTTGAGATCGATCATCTTCATCCTGTTGAGATCCATCATCCCCATCCTGTTGACATCCAAATATCCCAAAAGGTCCTGTTGAGATCCATCATCTTCATCCTGTTGAGAGCCATCATCCCATCCTGTTGACATCCAAATATCCCAAAAAGGTCCTGTTGAGATCCATCATCCCCATCCTGTTGCAATTCTTCATTCCATTGAGATCCATAGAAGTACACAAGGTAGGCCAGGCTGGAGGCCTCTTCTGTTGTATCCTCACCCTTTAGAGAAAAAAAAGTTTGCAAAGGGAAGTATGGTTGGCTCCCTCCCTCCCTCCCTCCTTGTATTTTGCAAATGTAATTAAAAATATACACTATGCATTTGGCTCAGACTGATCAATTTGGAGTGCTCCTCTCAAGGCAGCTGACAAATGTAGTAAAATAAAGAAATACCTCCTTCCATGAACCTAGTTTTTAGATTATAAAAAGCACACGTAGCATTTCCAAAAAACCTTAGACCATTGGTTTTATAATATAGGATAGTCTCATTCTCTCTCTCTTCTAAATGTCATTCCAATTTATTTCTGTAACATTTTTTTAATTGTTAATGATACTGGATTGTTCGTTGAGCTTCTATAAAAACCAACTCTAGTACATTCAAAGCTTTCAGAAGCTGCCAAAGCAGCTGGACCCAACAAAATAACAGATGCTTTAGCTCTATGAATTACCATTCAGCTGTTTCTGGTAAACTATCATTCTATTATAATCTTCCAAAAGTTTTGAAAGTTTTAATAATAATTAACTGATTAAAATTAATCATTTCCCATCCATATCCCCCCCCCAAAAGAAAGACCCCCCCCCCCGAGCTCAATAGGCAACTGGTGCCAAAGGAGAAACTTTTCTTTCGGGATTATTTTTTTAATTAGTATTTATTTATATCCTGCCTTTATTATTTTTATAAATAACTCAAAGTGCTGCATTACTTACTCCTCCTCCCTCCTCCTATTTTCCCCACACCAATAACTCTGGGAGATGAGTTGGACTGAGAAAGAGTGACTGGCCCAAAGTCACCCAGCCGGCTTTCATGGCTAAGGTGGGACTAGAACTCTCAGACTCCTGGTGATTGGCCCAAAGTCACCCAGCTGGCTTTCATGCCTAAAGTGGGACTAGAACTCTCAGACTCCTGGTGATTGATCCAAAGTCACCCAGCTGGCTTTCATGCCTAAAGTGGGACTAGAACTCTCAGACTCCTGGTGATTGATCCAAAGTCACCCAGCCGGCTTTCATGCCTAAAGTGGGACTAGAACTCTCAGACTCCTGGTGATTGATCCAAAGTCACCCAGCCGGCTTTCATGCCTAAAGTGGGACTAGAACTCTCAGACTCCTGGTGATTGATCCAAAGTCACCCAGCCGGCTTTCATGCCTAAAGTGGGACTAGAACTCTCAGACTCCTGGTGATTGATCCAAAGTCACCCAGCCGGCTTTCATGCCTAAAGTGGGACTAGAACTCTCAGACTCCTGGTGATTGATCCAAAGTCACCCAGCTGGCTTTCATGCCTAAAGTGGGACTAGAACTCTCAGACTCCTGGTGATTGATCCAAAGTCACCCAGCCGGCTTTCATGCCTAAAGTGGGACTAGAACTCTCAGACTCCTGGTGATTGATCCAAAGTCACCCAGCCGGCTTTCATGCCTAAAGTGGGACTAGAACTCTCAGACTCCTGGTGATTGATCCAAAGTCACCCAGCTGGCTTTCATGCCTAAAGTGGGACTAGAACTCTCAGACTCTTGGTGATTGGCCCAAAATCACCCATCTGGCTTTCATGCCTAAAATGGGATTAGAACTCATGATCTCCCAATTCCTAGCCTGCTGCCTTAATTAGTAGACCAGATTGATCTGGAAAGTAGAAAAAAATCATGGAACTTTGTTTTTGCATATGACAATTGCAGTGAGACTATTATTTGCTAACAAATGGAAAGATTCAACACTATCCGCAATGGCTGGGGAGGGATGGCTGGGGAAGATGATGGAACTTGTAGAGTTGGCTAAATTAACTTCTTTGATTAAGGAAAAGACAATATGTACATTTATGGATGCCTAGAAATCTCATACAGACTTCTGTGGCATGAAATGGAAAACATGATTTCTGGTTTTGATGATTAGAAAACAACAACAGAGTAATAGAAAAAGTGAGCTTTTTCGGTACAATAGAATAAGAGATATTCTTGAATGAGAAGCAAAACATCTTCAAAGAAGAAAGAAAAAACAAGAAAGTCCAGTTGCCTCCTGAAAAAGCACCTTTGGGACCATGACCTGGATGACTGAGAATCTCCATAAAGAATAAGAGATAATTTTGTAATTGTACTTACATTTAATGAAAAGGAAATTGGAAGCTATTTCTTTCCTTTTATTCTTTCTTTCTGGATCTTTCTGCACCTTCCTTCCTTCCTTCCTTCCTTCCTTCCTTCCTTCCTTCCTTCCTTCCTTCCTTCCTTCCTTCCTTCCTTCCTTCCTTTGCCAGTCTTTTAGCAGCAAATTGGAGCAATTGTTATAATCTAAAACCAGTTTAGCTGTGGTTAAATGATTGCTTGAAACTTTGGTGTAAGCTCAAGCCACAAATACAACAATTTAGTTCCCATGAAAGGCTGCATATAATTATTTCCAAAAGCTTACAGCAAAAAGTCCTAATATTCCAAAGTTGTTTAATCACTTAATTAATTTATAACTTTCTTGGATTAGAATCTGCAATCCTAACTTGTGTGCATGTATATTTATAATCAAAGGCATTGATTATTGATTATTTCCCATCAAGACAATGTTGAATTTTAGCAACCACTTACATAAACTCTCTGATTGGATCAATTTAATTCCTTTTTCTCAACTAAATTAATCATGGCTCAAGATATTAGAGAATAGTTTAAATAAAAATGTATGTCAAATGGGGTAGATAAGTATATTCCTTTTTTGTTGTTTCATATTTCAGCTAATTTAAATATTCATTTATTTGAATAGAGGCATTCTGAGGCCATTTTTGTTTTTAAATGTTATGATGCACGGCTATCTCCAAGAATAAACAAAAATAAATAAAATAGATTAAAATCCCCAGCTACAGAATCCAGCCCATCTGTGAACCCAAAAAAATACATTGCAAACAGTTGCAAAAAAATATCTGACTGACTCCAACTGGATCAGAAAAATATATTCAAGTCATCCAACTATTTATGAAACTCATAAATGTCCAAAATTTGGCTAAAATATATAATGAATGGTTGCTCCAATTGGGTATGTCTACTTTAATGAAAAGAAGGACTCAGGGAGATATGATAGCAGTGTTTCAATATCTAAGGAGCTACCACAAAGAAGAAGGGGTCAAGCTATTCTCCAAAGCATCTGAGGGCAGGACAAGAAGCAATGGATGGAAACTAATCAAGGAGAGAAGCAACCTAGAACTAAGAAGAAATTTCCTGACAGTTATAACACATCAGTGGAACAACTTGCCTTCAGAAGTTGTAAATGCTGCAACACTGGAAGTTTTCAAGAAGAGATTGGACAACCATTTGCCGGAAGTGGTGTAGGATTTCCTGCCTGAGCAGAGGGTTGGATTAGAAGACCTCCAAAGTCCCTTCCAAATCTGTTATTCTGTTAAATTTCTTACTTCTCTAGAAACTTTGAAAATTGCTTCATTAAAATTGCTGCCGCTCTGTTTTTCTTCAAATCTCCACTGATATGAATTTGGCTCACCATTTTCTAATCCAAAAATATTTTTCTTCAGAGAAAATGCAAAGTTCCTTATAGAAAACAAGCTTCAGCTTGTAGAACAATCTTTCTAATATGTCAGAGCTGAAGAAGCTTCTTGGATGAGAAGTAAAATGTCTTCAAACAAAAACAAGAAAGTCCAGTTGCCGTTTGAAAAAACATCTTTGGGACAACCATGACATGGATGACTGAGAATCTCCGTAGACAATCTTTCTAATACTTAATTATTCACTTGACACTTTGACATTCACTACAAATAATGCTATAATTATACACAGTGGCATCTTGGTGCTCGTCAAAACAGGCAAGATGGAGGTTTCAGCAGAGCCATCCAAGTCCCATCCCTTTTTAAGATGCATCGATATACTACACCAGTGATGGGTTGCCCCCGGTTCGGACCAGTTCTATAGAACCAGTAGTAAAACCGATGGGAGGCTCCGCCCACCGACCTCAATGTCATCAGGAAGCTTCTGTGCATGCGAGGGTGCGCATGTGTCCCCATTGCAAACCAGTAGTAAAGGTAAGTAGAACCCACCTGTTAGGATATGGTTTGAGCCTAACAAGTTGTCCAGGCAATATATGTGTTCTGTGACTTTAATATGAATATGTATTATGTGACTTTAAAGTTTTCCTGCTGATTCATTGTAATGCTGAGTCATGCTGTAATTAGTTGTGAACGTATTTAAGAAAGGTAAAGTATTCAGTTGATGATAAGCTACCATTGTGTGAGGAGTTGCTATGATATGCTATCATCGTTTGATGGATCTGCTACCATCGTGGTTTGTAAACCAGAGTGAGTTTGTTATTCTAACCGACTAATGTTTGTTTGGTAAGAAGATATCTGTAACAACTGGACTGATTTAACTGGCAAAGACTTGGAATTTGTTTAAAGACTATGAGACTGTTTTTCTACTATAAAGTAAGCTTTTGATAAACCAGTTTGCATATCTCTTATTCATTGCTCTCAGCAATGTTTCCTTGCGCATTTACTCTGCTGGTTGGTAACACAACACCAATATCCTTAACACCACCCCTGTACTACACTCATAAAAAGTGGCAGAGCTTTGATTGCATAGCTCTAGATTCTACCTTTCTGGGCCACCTGTCCCCAGTAGTGTCTGTGTCAGAGTTCCAAGTAATAATCCATAATAAACAGAGCTCAGAGGCAAATAGGTTCCTCAAAGAATTGGTTTATCATATTGGCATAAACTGGTGAAAACCGACTCTGAATATTCCCGCGGTTTTCATCTCATTAAAAGTAAAAGTGTCCTCCCTTCCCCAAAAAAACAAGTCACATGATCCAATCAAGGTGTTGCCCAGTTGTCTGGTAACTTCGCTCCTCCTCTCTCCGACCACCTGTGGGAATGTCCTTGGTTCCCAGGAGGAAGTATTCTGTTTTGACTACAAGCCCCCTCTATCTCTATTCCTCCCTCCCTACCCTCAGCTCCAGTGTGGCAACACTGAAGCCTCAAAATGGCCTCGGTCAGGTCAGCTTCAGGGTTGACAATCTGCTGGGCTCACACAAGCCATTACGATGTTTCTCAACCTCAGCAACTTTAAGATGTGCGGACTTCATCTCCCAGAATCCTGCAACCACCATGATATCTTGCTGGCATTCTGGGAAACACACCGACAGCCAACACAGCTCACATAGCAATGCTGTTAAATGTAATGTAAAAAAAAATATAATACAGAGTATTCTCAACTTAAAACAGTTCATTTAGTGACTATTCAAAGTTACAACAGCACTGGAAAAAAAGTGACTTATAACTGTTTTTCATACTTACGACCATTGCAGCCTCCCCAAAGTCATGTGATCAAAATTTGGATGCTTGGCAACTGGTTGGTATTTATGTTCTGGAGTCATATGATCACTTTTTTGTGACCTCCTGACAAGTAAACTCAATGAGGAAGTCAGATTCACTTAACAACTGTGTTACTAACTTAACAACTGATTCACTTAACAACTGTCTCATTTAGCAACAGAAATTTTTAGCATCAATTGTGGTAATAAATCAAGGACTATCTGTATATGTTGATAATGCTGTATTAAGTTACCCATGCAGAGAACTCTTAAGAATCAATAATGAAACATTTACAGTATTATGGGTTATAATCAGGAAATAGGATGAAGAAGAAAAAGGCATAAATGATTACACAAAATTTATTTGCGGAGGAAAAGCTAGCCTGGGTTTAATATCATTGTTTAATATCATTATTAAACTGATTAAGTACCTGAGAATTTATTTAACAGACCACAATACAGGGTTTTTTGTTTGTTTATTACATTTACATACTGCCACAATTCTGAAAGACTTTAGACTTAGAGAGTTTTCAAGATAAAATACACAATAAACCCTACACAATAAAAACACAAAATTAAACATCTACCACCCAATTAATAAAAACAGACTTGTGTTTATTAAACCAATCAAATAGCAGAGCCAGTCTGTTAACCCAACAGAAAGGCTCAGATTTTGAAAAACTCTGGTTTGAACTGCTCCTCAATGGCAATCGAAGTGGGAGTCAATCAGAGGTCTACTGGGAGGTTACCAAAAGTGCAGAAAACATCAGCAGCTTCTCCTCAGTAGACTGAATTAGCAATAGCAATAGCACTTAGACTTATATACCGCTTCACAGTGCTTTACAGCCCTCTCTAAGTGGTTTACAAAATTAGCTTATTGCCCCCGACAATCTGGGTCCTCATTTTACCCACCTCGGAAGGATGGAAGGCTGAGTCAACCTTGAGCTGGTCAAGATCGGACTCCTGGCACTTGACAGAGTTAGCCTGCAATAGCAATAGCACTTACACTTATATACCGCTTTACAGTGCTTTACAGCCATCTCTAAGCAGTTTTACAGAGTCAGCATATTGCCCCCAACAATCTGGGTCCTCATTTTACCCACCTCGGAAATGGAAGGTTGAGTCATTCTTGAACTGGTGAGACTCGGACTGCCAAACTGCTGGCAGCTGGCAGTCAGCAGAAGTAGCCTGTGGTACTGCCAACTCAGATGGAAGACTACTGTCCTGCACGTAACTTGGTGTCAAGCTATATACTGCTTTATAGTGTGTGGTCTAAACCTGGAAGTGATGAAATGTAGTGGCCGGATTCTCTGGAAGGGGGATGTGCTTTCCAGTGGAACAAGAGACAGCGCAGTTTAGATAGTTTGTGTGGGAGAAAGAAGGTGAAGATGGCTCCTCCCTAACAGTTTCCAAAGTACATCAAATTATTCCAAAGGCTCTGATTATTCTGCAAAGCACCAGAGGGCAGGACAAGAAACAATGGTTGGAAACTAATCAAAGAGAGAAGCAACCTGGAATTAAGGAGAAACTTCCTAACAGTGAGGACAATTAACCAGTGGAACAGCTTGCCTTCAGAAATCGTGGGCGCTCCATCATTGGGGTTTTTTTAAGAAGAGTCTAGACAGTCACTTATCTGAAATGGTATAGGATCTCCTGCTTGAGCAGGGGGCTGGACTAGAAGACCTCCAAGGTCCCTTCCCGCTTATTCTATTCAGGGGTGGGTTCTAATTTTTTTTACTACCGGTTCTGTGGGCGTGGCTTATTTTGTGGGTGTGACTTGGAGGTCATGTGACTAGGTGGGCGTGGCTAGCTGGTCAGAGTCATTTCTGGAAGGTCCTCGCACTTACGACCCGACTCATTTGTTTGCTTTTAACACTGATCAGCTGTAGGACGGCCCTTTGAAGCCCCGCGGCAAGACTTTAAACAGTTTTTTTCCCTCTAGTCATCAGCTGGGACTCAGGAGGCAGCAATAGATTGGGGGTGCGACCAAATAAAAGGTAAGAATAACGTGGGTGGGGGGTGGGTGGGAGGGCAGGATGGGGGGGAGAACTGGTTCGGTGACGTCATATCGTCACCGCTACCGGCTCGGCCTAACCGGACCGAACCGGGAGGAACCCACCACTGATTCTATTCTATTCTATTCTATTCTATTCTATTCTATTCTATTCTATTCTATTCTATTCTATTCTATTCTATTCTATTCTATTCTTGGAGAGTCTTAGCAAGCTTTTCTTTGGAAAGAGTGTCTGTGGGTAAGGAACAATAAAAAGAAATCTGCTTGGAAGAATCACAACGTATCTTTCTTGGTATTTGGAGTCTGACATCAACTCATCTAAAACCAATGATTTAAAATCATTTTAAATCCCTTTAAAATATCAAGGGATTTTAAGCTTTATTATTAGCTCAAGCAAACAGATTTAAAAGCATAACATAAGAAGCATACATGCCAAGTAAGATGATACCCAAATCTCTTAGAAGCTACCAGGAGCCCCTTAATAACAGCAGCAGAGATAGCCCAAGGATGGCTTCTTTCTAGAGTAACCAATGCTAGATCTTTATGGAGATTCTCAGTCATCCAGGTCATGGTTGTCCCAAAGGAGCTTTTTCAAGAGGCAACTGGACTTTCTGGTTTTTCTTTGAAGACGTTTCGCTTCTCATCCAAGAAGCTTCTCCAGCTCTGAGTTAAAGAACTTTTTTGCAATGTGGAGACCAAAACTGGATGCAGTATTCCAGGTGTGGTCTTATTAAGCATTTATAAAATGGTAGTAATACATGTGATTTTGATTCTAGGTCTCTGTTTATACAATCCAGAATTGTATTAGCTTTTTTGGCTGCTAGAACACTCGGAATGGCTCTTGTTTAAGTGACTCATGTTTAACTCCCTCTCACAGTTCCTGGTTTTGAGTCAGGTTTCACCTAATCTGTACTTGTCCCTTTGGTTTTTCCTGCCTAAGTGTAAAACCTTGCTGTTAGGATATGGTTTGAGCCTAACTATGTTGTCCAGGCAATATAAGTGTACTGTAACTTTAATCTGTAAATGTATTATGTGACTTTAATGCTGAGTCATGTTGTAATTAGATAATGACTGGTTATGAGAGTATTTAAGCAAGGTACTGTAACATGTTCAGTTGCTGCTATGTTATGCTGTGAAGATGATGAGGTGATGAAGCTGCTATGCTATGCTGCCATTGTGTATGAAGATGATGAGATGATGAAGTTGATATGATAAGCTACCATTGAGAGGAGTTGTTATCTGCTAATCATTGTTTGATGGATCTGCAACCATTGTGGTTTGTGAACCAGAGAGTTTGTTATTCTAACCAACTAATGTTTGTTTGGTAAGAAGATTCTGTAACTACTGGACTGATTTACTGGCAAAGACTTGGAATTTGTTTAAAGACTATGAGACTGTTTTTCTACTATAAAGTAAGCTTTTGATAAACCAGTTTGCATAACTCTTATTCATTGCTCTCAGCAACGTTTCTCTGTGCAATCTACTCTGCTGGTTGGTAACACAACACCAATATCCTTAACACTTGCTTTCCTCCACATTAAAATTGATGATGTTGGATAGTGCCCATTGTTCAATCTGTCAAGATCTTTTTGGATCCTGAGCTTGGGTGGCAATAAAAAATTGAATGAATGGATGGCAATAAAAATTGAATGAATGAATGGCAATAAAAACCCTAACCCTTGGAGGTCTTCTTTTTTTTTATTTTTTTTTTATTTTTAACATTTTATATTTTAAATTACTAACATTACAAACAACATGTACAACATTTCACCCTGTGCTATACATAAGAAAGGAAGATTTGGTTCTTCGGATATATCCTCATGAGCGCCAAAATCCACGTTCTCGGGGTACAGGTACCGAAGCATCCAATTTTCCCAGCGCATAGTCCACAAATGGTTTCCAAATTTTCCAGAAACTGTCTTCTTTATAGTCACCATTTCTAATTTTAATATCACATGTCATTTTGTCATTTAAAGCTAATTTCCACATTTCACAATACCATTCTTCTATTCTAAAATTCACATCTAACTTCCAATATCTGGCTATTATAATTCTACCCATTATAATCATAATTCTAATCAATTCTTTCTCATATTTTGTTGGTTCTATTTCCTTAATTATCAACAGTAATATAGTTTCTGGTCTCAATATTATTGCTTTCCCCATCATTTCAAATATCATTTCCTCCAATTGTTGCCAAAACTTTTTAACTTTATCACATTTGTACCACATATGTTCATAAGTCCCTAATTCCATATCACATCTCCAACATTGTTTACTAATTTTTTTATCCATCAATGACAATCTTAATGGAGTCAAATACCATTTCCAAACAACCTTATAACAACCAAACAACCTTGGAGGTCTTCTAAGAATGGTACAAAGACTTCTACCTTGGCAGGGGGTCAGACCAGAAGACCTCCAAGGTCCCTTACAGCCCTAAGATTCTATGATACTAAAATAAAGTAAATCCTGTTGGAGATACATGATCGATTCATTAAGCATGCAAACCATAAACAGTTGTACACCGAGTTCCCATTGGAAGTTTGCTGAGCATCCCTGAGCAAAAGCAGACCAACATCTTATAAACTTTGGGTTCATTATATTTCAAACACCAACAAGAAGAAAAAAGGCAGACCCAGTGAAAAGTACAGTATGATATTGGAGTGTTCCTAATAAAGCATTTGGAGGGGAACTTCTTGTTATTTGTTTACTACTGCTGGATCATATCTCAGAGATATGTTGGGGAATAAAAACAGTTTGGTTTACTGGGCTATTGGGCTCTATCTGATTCCTCCACCTGTTGCCACTTAGGGTCAATTCAGGTTGCTGTGAATGTTTTCCTATAAAGGACTTTAAGAAGATCACATGTATTCAGAGGTGGGATTCAGATAATTCACCCAGCACTGAAAATGTGAGCTTGCGCGCCTCCGCGCATGCGCCCAGCCTCAAAAACGTGCCTAAATAGGACAGCATAGAGCCAGGGCCCACATGAGATTTCTGCTACCAGTTCAGCTGAACTGTTCCAAACCGGCTGAATACCACCTCTGCATGCATTGGTGGTGGTGAATGCAGCTTATATGTTTACCTTTTACCAACACAAGAAGTTAGCCCCAGTAATGTAACTTGTACCTGGAATCCTATTGATAACCAGTGAAGGAACCTTCCCAACAGTCTGTAGAGATTCTCAGTCCTCCAGATCGTGGTTGTAGTCTTTTTGCAGACTACAGACTACAGGAACCAGGAGCACTACTCAGTTGACCCTGAGGACACAGATAAACCTCCAAGTGCTTCAACAACCCTCTAAAAGGATGCAGATAACCAGATGTCTGCAAGGAATATACATCCTTCTATTCCCCACTATCCTGTCAGACAGATATGGGTTTCAGCAGGTTCTGACCAGTTCTGGAGAACTGGTAGCGGAAATTTTGAGTAGTTCAGAGAACCGGTAGTAAAAATTCTGACTGGCCCTGCCCCTATCTATTCTCTGCCTCCCAAGTCACAGCTGATCGGGAGGAAATGGGGATTTTGCAGTAGCCTTCCCCTGAATTGGGGAGGGAATGGAGATTTTACAGTATCCTTCCCCTGCCACGCCCACCAAGCCATGCCACGCTTACCAAGCCCCACCCACAGAAACGGTAGTAAAAAAAATTGAAACCCACCACTGCTGTCAGAACTGAAGAAGCTTCTTGGATGAGGAATGAAACATCTTCAAAAGAAAGAAACAAGAAAATCCAGTTGCCTCCTGAATAAAAAAAAAAGGGGGGGGGAAGCACCTTTGGGATTTCCCAACATTGTAATCTGCTTCCACTGGTGAATAATATTTTATGACTTTATTTTATTTGTAAACTCCCCCACCCCCCAGAGTCCCATAAGAGTGGTGGATGGTACAGGAATTTGAAAAATAAATAAAATAAATAAATATTGGCTAGCACGCAGACCATTATGCTTTGAACCAACTGGAGTTTCTGAGTGGCTTTTAAAGGCAGCTTTATGTATCATTATTGCATAGAGAGCATTGGAGTACCTAAATGGATGGTTCCATACATGAAAAATAACTTCATTAATAAAATACTTGTTGACAGCAACAAGAAGAAATTTGGTACCATCCTAGAAAAGTGACATTTCGCCAATGCTATCAGTTTCAGAGCCAACTTCGGAGACTATGTTGAAATGGGAAAATTAGCACTATATGTATATCCACAATAGAAGTTTAACCAAAATTCAAGCAGGAATGCCTTCCATAGTTACATGCCAAGGCAGATTTAGTCATTTGAAATATGGTTTTTAGGGCTTTGGCGGAAAGCAATAACCATCATTAATGCTCAGTGTAAAGCATAAATATTTAAAGTGTGGCTAGCAGCTGGGGACATAAATGGAAGAGATGGAGAGGATGTGTAAACTATTCTTGTTCTGCTTTTTAAAAAATCTATATTTAGTAGTTAGTCGTTCCATCTTCTTCTTATTTTCTTTTACTTTGCATTATTTCAACAGGAACACAAAATACCCTCGCACACCACCACCTCTTATAATACTAGACAACACAGTATCAACAGTAGAGACCTTCAAATTTTTAGGTTCTACCATATCTCAAGACCTAAAATGGACACCTAACGTCAAAAACATCATCAAAAAAGCACAACAAAGAATGTTCTTTCTGCGCCAACTTAGAAAGCTCAAACTACCCAAAGAGTTGCTGATCCAGTTCTACAGAGGAGTTATTGAGTCTGTCATCTGCACCTCCATAACTGTCTGGTTGGGTTCTGCAACCCAACAAGACAGACACAGACTTCAGAGGATAATTAGAACTGCAGAAAAAACAATTGCTACCAGAGGTGGATTTCAGCAGGTTCTGACCAGTTCTGGAGAGCCGGTAGCGGAAATTTTGAGTAGTTCGGAGAACCGGTAGTAAAAATACTGACTGGCCCCGCCCCCATCTATTCTCTGCCTCCCAAATCCCAGCTGATCGGGAGGAAATGGGGATTTTGCAGTATCCTTCCCCTGGAGTGGGGAGGGAATGGAGATTTTATAGTATCCTTCCCCTGCCATGCCCACCAAGCCACGCCCACCAAGTAATGCCATGCCCACCAAGCCACGCCCACAGAAACGGTAGTAAAAAAATTTGAAACCCACCACTGATTGCTACCAACCTGCCTTCCACTGAGGACCTGTATACTGCACAAGTCAAAAAGAGGGCAGACCCCTCGCACCCTGGACATAAACTGTTTCAACTCCTACCCTCAAAATGACGCTATAGAGCACTGCACACCAGAACAACTAGACACAAGAATAGTTTTTTCCAGAACACCATCACTCTCCTAAACAAATAATTCCCTCAACACTGTCAAACTAGTTACTAAATCTGCATTACTATTAATCTTCTCATCGTTCCTATCACCCATCTCCTCCCACTTATGACTGTATCACTGTAACCTTGTTGCTGGTATTCTTAAGATTTATATTGACTGTTTCCTAGTATGATTTGATTGCTTATTTGTTCCCTATGACTATCATTAAGTGTCGTACTTTATGATTCTTTATGAATGTATCTTTTCTTTTATGTACACTGAGAGCTTATGCACCAAGACAAATTCCTTGAGTGTCCAATCACACTTGGCCAATAAAGAATTCTATTCTATTCTAAATATTCTAAAATGTGAGTAGTGACAAAAGCAGGGCTAATACCACTTCATACTGCACTAGTGAGACCACAGTTTGAATATTGAGTCCAGTTCTGGTCACCATGATACAAAAAAGGTCTGAGAGTCTAGAAAGTGTGCAGAGAAGAGCAACAAAGCTGGTAATGAGTCTGGAAGCTAAACTGCATGACGAATGATTAAGGGAACTAAGTATGTCTCGATGGACAAGTAATCTTCCCAATGAGAAACTGTGTTGTTATGGGGAGTCAAACTGATATAAACTGGTTTGATGTTCAAAAGGAGGGACAGAATTAAATGTGAATTGCAATTTTTTAAAATTTTAAATAATTAAATAGAATTGTTAAATTGTCCCACAGCGAGTTATTCCACAGCGAATTGCCCATGGAGAGTTGTCCTGCAAGAAGTTGGCCATGGAGAGTTGGCCATGGCAAGTTGGCTGTGATGAGCTGGCCATTGCAAGTTGGCCACAGCGAGTTAGCTGTGGCAAGTTGTCCCATTCCGGTATTTCATTTCACCTCTAGTAAACAATTCCTTTCTCAACAAATGGAGTTAAGGATCTATGATCACTGGCTTAACGACTGCTTGAAGTTACAACCTACCTGAAAAAGGGGACATGACCCAGATCTGAAGTTCCAACAGTTGGACCCTCACGGTCACATGACCACACTTTGGGCCTTTGACAACATGGCTGCATTTGGTGCCATTTACAGCTCCCATTGTCATGTGACTCCTTTCTGCAATGGCGCTTCCTATTTTCAGCAAAACAATTTGCTTGCTTAACAACTGTGGTGTTCCCTTAATGGTCTCAGCATTTGCATTTACCAGTGCTGTGTTCACTTAAAGACCACCATAAAAGATATTATAAGATTGGTCACATAACTGTTCTGCCCCAGCTACAGACCCCAAAGAACGCAGCACACACAAAGTCTGTACAAACCTTAGTTTACTAAATTAAATACGTTTTTTTTCCCAAACAAAGGCTGTTAATTAACTTTCTTAACAGCCTACAAGAATCCAAAGAATAAATAAAGGCATGAAGGAGAGTGAACGAAGTTGTTCCCTGCAAATTGCTTCAGTCGGCATTCCTCCTTAAATAGGCTAAGGGAATGGCCAATTAGCCCCAAGCCTCACTCTCGAGGAGACCTCCTCCTGAGGAGCCACTCCTGCCTTTTGGCAGCTCTGTGCGCCCGTGCATCGAGAAGAGGCTCCTCCTCTTCATCCTCTTCACTTAAGGGAGCTTATGGAGGTTCTGAAGGCCCTGGCTGAATCCCTGCCTCTGGCACCACATCTTCTCCAGCCTCATTGTCCAACTCGAGTGCCAGCTGCACAGGCTGCTGGCGCAGCACCACACCAGCCTCCTCGCTGTCCGAATCAGCCACCAGCTGCACAGGCCGCGTATGGGCCACAACAATAACCAATCCATTTTATGACTGTTGCAACTTATAGCCAGAATGGGCAGGTTCCATTATGGTTATAACTCAAACACTACCCGTAAAACAAAGATGGATTCTTTTAAGATTCTGCCCTTGGAATGGTCAAAAATGCCTAATGAGTTCCAGGGTTTTAAAATTAGATGTACAGTTAAATAATTAAAAAAAAAAAGGGCCTAATGGAACACTCAGAGACTTGACTGAATTTGAAAAATTTATGACACAAAATTCAGAACATACGTTGGGGCTTATGTTATTGAAATATGATTCAGAAAAACCTCCGGACTTTTCGTCGGGCCCTTAAAACTCACTTATTTCATCTAGCCGGGCTGGCTTGATCCCATCCTTTGGTTTTAATTTGAAATTAATTTTAACTGGGTTGTTTTAAATTGTGGGCCGACATTATTTAATATCTTTTAAACTGTTTTAATTTTTGTATGCTGTGTTTTTTACTTTGGCTGTCCACCGCCCTGAGTCCTGCTGGAGAAGGGCGGTATAAAAATAATAATAAATAAAATAAAATAAAATAAAATAAAATAAAATAAAATAAAATAAAATAAAATAAAATAAAATAAAATAAAATAAAATAAAATAAAATAAAATAAAATAAAATAAAATAAAATAAAATAAAATAAAATAAATAAGAAAATGAACAAGTCAAAGACTATATAGTTAAACTAATGCTGAATTTATACAGGTCCAAAGATATGCAGCGATGGGAATAGCAATAGAAAATAAATATCACATTTACCAGAAATTAATTCAGAGAAGGCACGTTTTTTGCTGGTGGTGGGGTTGTGTACTACTCCAATATTGATTGCCAGAATAACATAGAATAATAATGTAGAATAACAGTATTGGGAGGGACCTTGGAGGTCTTCTAGTCCAACCCCTGCTCAAGCAGGAGACTATCAGGTTTCGATGTCATCTCAAATAAATTGCACTCCCAAACAATTAATCTTTGCTGAAATATTCCATTTATTGAGTACGACAGATCTGGCCCCAACTTCGTCATAGCCAATACTAACCCTCTGACCCCCAAACCCTTCCCTTTCCGTTCCCCAATTCTCATCTTCTCATTGGCCATCTTCCAAGTCAGTCTCCCCAGCTTCTGACCTCACCCCACAGGAATGTTCCCCCCTCCCATCCCATCTCCTAGGGGATATTATCTACAGAGAAAATAAGTAGGTGGAAAGTCAAGCCTCGTCTTTTTATGGCAGCATCAGAATGCTGACATCGACTTTGTACCATTTCAGACAACTGATTGTTCAATCTCTTTTTAAAAACCTCCAATGGTGGAGCATGAACAACTTCTGAAGGCAAGCCAAATAAATAAATAAATTTGCTGAGAATGTAACAATCAAGTTTTACTTATTGATTGATTTGATTTTAATAGTAGTTGGAATTAATCATTATTTCTAGTACTAATGTAACATACTTTGCAAATTCTTGTTCAGTTTTACTGAGCTTATAAATCTATTTTTTGTTGTTGTTCCGTTATTTCTCTCCCCCCTTCCTCCCCCCTCCACCTTGGCTGTGCTTTTAAATATCTGTTAAAATAGCAACAATAAAAAATATTGACTATAGAATCCACCATAAATAATAATAAAAAATTGTAATAAAAAAAGAGATCACTAATCAATCTAGGGCAAAAGGAGAAGGGGATGGCAGAGGATGAGATGGTTAGATAGCTGCCCCAGCTTAGGCACCTAGGAAAGAAAAACCCTTGACTCCATGATGAAAGTGAAAAATTTACTTCTATTAAGATCAAGTGGTTACAGCATAAGCAAAGCCGGATCTGAATATTCCAGCACAAAGCCCATGATTCTCCCTCTTTCCTGGCCCTCCCCCCCCTTGACCAATCCATCAAGGTCCAATCACATTCAAAATGGATTGGAAATGTTTTGGGAATGGCTTTGAGCTTTGGTACATCTGCGATTTAGTGTTGCATTCCTATCTCACGGCTCTGTCCTTGATCGGCTGATTTATTTCGGGTTGACACTCTGGTTTCTGTCACTCTGTTATCCTCCCCCTCCCCTTTACTTCCCTACTTCCCTAGTCTCCTCACCCCACTTTGTTTTATGGCAGGATGCCAGCGAAGTGAAGTATGCTGAAGATGGCAAACCTGACAAAATAAATAAATAAATAAATAAATAATTTTATTTCTATACCGCCCTTCTCCTGAAGGACTCAGGGCGGTGTACAGCCTATTTAAAAACACAAAAAACACGACAACAATTTAAAATCATTAAATAATTAGGCTCCAATTAAAATCCCAGAAATTTAAAATACCCCAATTTAAAACGTTATGTTAATAGCCCTGCCTGGCGGAACAACAGGGTCTTCAGAGCGCAGCGAAACACCCGGAGGTCGGAAATCTTTCGTATTTCGGGGGGCAGTTCATTCCACAGGGCTGGGGCTCCCACAGAGAAGGCCCTCCCCCTGGGTGTCGCCAGCCGACATAACTTGGCTGATGGCACCCGGAGGAGACCCTCTTTGTGGGAGCGGACTGGTCGGTGGGAGGCTATTGGTGGCAGAAGTCGGTCTCGGAGGTACCCAGGTCCTATGCCATGGAGCGCTTTAAAGGTGGTAACCAACACCTTGAATCGCACCCGGAAGACCACTGGGAGCCAGTGCAGCTCGCGCAGGAAGGGTGTCACGTGGGCGCAACGGGTTGCACCCATAACCACCCACGCGGCCGCATTCTGGACCAGTTGGAGCCTCCGAGTGCTCTTCAAGGGGAGCCCCATGTAGAGAGCATTACAATAGTCCAACCGGGAGGTGACAAGGGCGTGAGTGACCGTGCGCAAGGCGTCCCGATCCAGAAAGGGCTGCAACTGGCGAATCAGGCGAACCTGATAAAAGGCCCCCCTGGCCACGGCCGTCATGTGCTCTTCTAAAGACAGCCGTGCATCCAGGAGGACACCCAGATTGCGAGCCCTCTCTGTGGGGGGCAAGGATTCACCCCCAATAGTCAGCGATGGCACCTGCTGACTATATCGGGGCGCCGGAAGCCACAGCCACTCGGTCTTGGAGGGGTTGAGTCTGAGTCTGTTCCTCCCCATCCAGGCCCGTACGGCCTCCAGGCAGCGGGACATCATGTCAAGGGCATCGTTGGGGTGATCAGAGGTGGAGATGTACAGCTGAGTATCGTCAGCGTACAGATGACACTTCACCCCAAAACCATGGATGATCTCACCCAGCGGCTTCACATAAATGTTGAACAGGAGAGGCGAGAGGACCGACCCTTGCGGCACTCCCCATGCGAGATGCCTCGAGGTCGACCTCTGTCCCCCTGCCAACACAAACTGCGAGCGGTCGGAGAGGAAGGAGGAGAACCACCGACACAAATAGTGTCATTGACACAATGAACATGAATTTAGGCAAACTCTGGGAGAAAATGGAGGACGGGGGCCTGGTGTGTTATGGTCCATGGGGTTTGAAAGATTCAGACATGACTTAGCGACTGAACAACAACAAACTCAATCTACAGAGGGTATTTCCCTCCCTCCCTCCCTCCCTTCCTTCTTTCCTTCCTCCCCCCCCTCTTTCTCTCTTTCTTTCTTTCTTTCTTTCTTTCTTTCTTTCTTTCTTTCTTTCTTTCTTTCCTTTCTTCCCTTTTTCCTCCCTCCCTGTCATTCTTGATTGCTCCAAACTCGATTCCAGAAAATATGACTTCAGCAACAGAGTAGTAAATGCCTGGAATACACTACCTGACTATGTGGTTTCATCCGAAACCCCCCCAAATTTTAACCTAAGACTGTTAACTGTTGACCTCACCCCATTCCTAAGAGATCTGTAAGGGACGTACATAAGAGCATCAGTGTGCCTACCATCCCTGTCCTAATGTTTCCTCTACTTGTATCTATTTTATGTATTCAATTCATGCTTATACTTATATAAATTACCTAATACGTTCTTGACAAACAAATAAATAAAAATATAATAAAATAAATTCTAACAGTGTCGACTGGCGGCCCCTAGGGGGAGAGCCTTCTCTGTGGGGGCACCTACCATCTGGAATGAGCTCCCCCCGGAGATACGGAGGATCCCGGATCTGCGCTCCTTCCGCCGTGCTGTGAAGACCTTTTTATTCCATCAAGCGGGCTTGGCCTGATCTCTTCCCTTTTTAAGTATGTAAATTTTAATCTGTTTTTAAATTATTGGGGTATTTTAATTTGTCTGGGCCAAATAATTTAATTTGATTTTATTGGGTTTTTAAATTTTGTGTATTTATGTATTTTATTGTTGGCTGTTCACCGCCCTGAGTCCTTCGGGAGTAGGGCAGTATACAAATCAAATAAACTAAACTAAACTAAACTAAACTATCATTTCCTTCCTTCCTTCCTTCCTTCCTTCCTTCCTTCCTTCCTTCCTTCCTTCCTTCCTCTCTTCTTCCTCTCTCCCTGTCATTCTATCATTTCTTTCCTTCCTTCCTTCCTTCCTTCCTTCCTTCCTTCCTTCCTTCCCTCCCTCTTATCTTTCTTTCTTTCCTCTCTTCTTCCTCTCTCCCTGTCATTCTATCATTTCCTTCCTTCCTTCTTTCCTTCCTTCCTTCCTTCCTTCTTTCTTTCTTTCTTTCTTTCTTTCTTTCTTTCTTTCTTTCTTTCTTTCTTTCTTTCTTTCCTCTCTTCTTCCTCTCTCCATCATTCTATCATTTCCTTCCTTCCTTCCTTCCTTCTTTCCTCTCTTCTTCCTCTCTCCCTGTCATTCTATCATTTCCTTCCTTCCTTCCTTCCTTCCTTCCTTCCTTCCTTCCTTCCTTCCTTCCTTCCTTCCTTCCTCCCTCCCTCCCTCCCTCCCTCCCTCCCTCCCTTGCAATGTCATATCTTACTTTACTTCCACTGGAGTGGAGAGGACCCTCCCCTTGTTCTTCCTGGCTAAACATCCCCAAAGCAAATGCTATGAGAGAGTTGGTTTTTGCCCCTCTGGTGTTTGAATGAGGGAGAAATCCCATCGTCTCAACTTTTTGCAGAAGAAGATAGAAACCATCTGAAGGGCATCTGTTATGACTGTTGATGCAGTGTTGTCTATGCCCAGAGCTATTTTAAGACATTCTGGGGTTACACAATGTTATTTATATGCTTCATTTCTCAGTTTTCCACTGGAGGCCATAAATAAATGAAACAGAAGTAGTTTTCTTACCGAGGAATAGAAATATACAAAGAGACATGTGGTAATTGAAGGGGACCTGGAAGGGAGGATGCTATAAAATTACATTTTTAGGTCAGAAACTTCCTTTTTCCTGTTTCTGGCTCTTCTGATTATATGCAATAATGGAAGGGTACCTATTATTATGCTTTTATCTGGAACAATGAATTGATTACCTACATGTCAGTCTATTACTACTCTGTTCTATATTTTGCTCCTCCATTGTTCTGATTTGCATGTGAAAAGTTCTACATCTTGTTTTGCAACAGGCCTACCATGTATTTGGCATATTTGTCCATTTCTCCTTCTCTTTCAATGCTCTGACTTCTACTATTTCTCCTCCTCCTCCTCCTCCTCCTCCTCCTCCTCCTCCTCCTCCTCCTCCTCCTCCAATGTTTCTCAAACTCAACAATGTTAAGACATATGAACTTCAACTCCCAGCTAAGGCCCAGAATGAATTAAGATTTGCAACAAACGCCAATAATAATAAAGTTTATTTCAACATGTAATAAAAGAAAACAATTGGCCCACTAATAGAAGAAGATGGCAAGGAGGTGATGGGTGATGCTATTTGTTCAGAATGCTATAAGGTCTCCTGCTTGAGCAGGGAGTTAGACTAAAAGACTTCCAAGATTCTTTCCAACCCTTTTATGTTCTATATTCCCCAGCCAGCATGAAGTTGAAGTCCATATATCTTAAAATTCCTGAGATTGAGAAACATTGTTGTAAGCTCTACTGTGCTGACTTCTACTGTTACTCCACATTGCTATTTTGGATGCCACCACCACTGATCTATCTATCCGATTCCATCTTAATCTGCCACTGCTCTCTCTACCATCACTGCTGAGTTGCTCCTACCACCACTTATCTTGGATCTTCTCTACCACTGTCATGGTTCCCCATTTGTGCTACTGCTCCTGACCATCTTCTGGGCCTCACCTGATTTTTTTCTCCTGCCTGTTGTGTCTGCCTTTCCTCTCCTGTTCAACCTACCCAGTTCCCTATATTTTCTTTACTACTCTTGCTTTTTCATCTTATCTCTTCTCCTGTGTAACACAATGTTTCTTGTCTTGCTTGCCTCTTGCTTATCAGGAATTTTAATTTAATTTATTTGTGCATTTCCGATCAACTCTCTACTTGAATCTATGAAAAAAGGGTTGAATAATGTTCTTTTTAATTGAACAGTGGTTGAGGCCACCAGAAGAGCAAGAGCTAGAACTTTGTATCTCTATCAACACCTGAAGCAGTAAAAGAGGAAGAAAAGAAGGAGGAGGAGGAGGAGGAGAAGAAGAAGACTTGAATGTATCCTATCTCCTTCCTTTCTAATATATTCAGAATGTTATTATTTCTGCCTAATTCGCCAAAACCAAGAAAGACCGAAATACAAAAAGAAAATGGAAGGAATCCAAAGGTGCTTTATTCAAGAGGCAACTGGACTTTCCGGTTTCTTTGAAGATGTTTCGCTTCTCATCCAAGAAGCTTCTTCAGCTCTGGCTGGATCAGTGGTGAAATCTGGCTGGATCTATCCGGCTTGCGTGAACTGGTAGCACCGGCAGCGGAAGGCTCCGCCCACCCACCGGGATGTCATTACGTCCCCTTTTTTTACCCTCTGCACATGCGCAGAAGAGGTGCATGCACACATAGCGTGCGCACGCTCCCGCGCCCTCTTGTTCCCGCGCCTTCTCTAGCGAAGGTAAGTGGATTTCACCGCTGGACTGGATGGTGGGGAATGGAGGAGCTGAAGAAGCATCTTGGATGAGAAGCGAAACGTCTTCAAAGTAAAACCAGTTGCCTCTTGAAAAAACATCTTTGAGAAAACCATGACCTGGATGACTGAGAATCTCCATAGACATCAAGCAGGGGTTAGACTGACAGCCTCTGAGGAACCTTCCCTCAACACTGTCAAACTATTCACTAAGTCTGCACTACTATTAATCTTCTCATCGTTCCCACCACTCATCTCCTTCCACTTATGCCTGTATGACTGTAATTTTGTTGCTTGTATCCTTACGATTTATATTGATATTGTTTCCTGATTGCTTATTTGTACCCTATGATTATCATTAAGTGTTGTACCTTATGATTCTTAATGAATGTATCTTTTCTTTTATGTACACTGAGAGCATATCAGTGGTGAAATGCAATTTTTTTTGCTATGGGTTCTGTGGGCGTGGCTTGGTGCCATGGCTTGGTGGGCGTGGCTTGGTGGGGGAGTCATGTGACTGGTGGGCTTGGCCAACTTTTTTTTATTTATAGGAAGGAAGGAAGGGAGGAAGGGAGGACGGAAGGAAGGAAGGAAACTCTCATTCAGAATAAATTCTCAGGTTCTGTTCCTGGAGGACTTTGTGATTTATGCCACATGCTCTCTAAGAAAATGCCAAATTGTATGAAATTACCTATTTTCACTTCTCTCAAAGAATTGTCAGCCATCTTTATCCAATTGCTTTTTTTTCCACACAACATACCTACTGTACAGTTTATGGACATTTCTAGAGCAGGCAAAGCTGCTTTAGTTGCTGTCAAGGATGAGAGAAGTCAAGTCAGCAAGTAAGAAAAAAATCTGCTGGGTGTTTTGTTTCTTTCTGAAGTTTTGATGCTCATTTTCAGAGATGTCCAAACACTTCAGGCTGTTCCCTCCAGAGAGGTGCAATTAGACAAAAAGAAGTTTGGCAGAGGAAGCGGATGCCCCTGGAAGGGAGAACCACTGTTAGCGGAATTAAAAATCAGGAAGTGTTTTGCTTTCTGCATCCCCCAAGTGCTCCTTGAAATGGCATCAACAGTTTTAGAAACACTTCAGATAACCTTTCTTTCATTTTTTTTTCCGACAGAAAGATTGTATGGTCCCTCCTCCCCAATCCAGGCACATCAAACTGATAAAGGACTTTACAGAGAAAACAAACCTTATATATATATATATTTTACTGAATCGTGGAAAGCCCAGGGAAGCCCAGGGGACAAAAGAATATCCTGGGAAAAACAAGTACTTTTTATTAGATGTATACAAGAATGCCTCCCTCCCTCCCTCCCGCTTTCCTTCCCTCCTTCCCTCCCTCCCCTTTCCCCTTTCCTCTTCTCCTTCATCTCTCCCACCCCTTTCCTGCTTGCCCCTCCCTCCTTCCCTTCCCCTTTCCCCTTTTCTGCCTGCCCCTCCCTTCCTCCCCTTCCTCCCCTCCCTCTTCCCTCCCTCCTCTGCATCTCCCTTCCCCTTCACATCTCCCTCTCCCCCTTTTCTGCCTGCCTCTCTCTCCCTCCTTCTCGTCCTCTCTCCTTCCCTCCTTTCTCTTTCCCTCCCTTCTTCCCTCCCTCTCTCCTTCCTTCCCTCCCTCCCTCCCTCCCCTTCCCCTTTCCCCTTCTCCTTCATCTCCCACCCCACTTTTGCTGCTTGCCCCTCCCTCCCTCCTTCCCCTTTCCCCTTTTCTGCCTGCTCCTCCCTTCCTCCCCTCCCTCTTCCCTCCCTCCTCTCCATCTCCCTTCTCCTTCACATCTCCCTCTCCCCTTTTTCTGCCTGCCCCTCTCTCCCTCCTTCTCATCCTCTCTCTCCTTCCTTCCTTTCTCCTTCCCTCTCTCTCTCTCCCCCTCCCTCCCCTCTCCCTTCTCCAGTGAAAGGAAGATATCTCCTCTTTTTTTGTCTTCATGCCTTCCTTCAGGCTGGCATAACCTTAAAATCAAATATTATCTGGCTTTTTAGTATCTTAAGGGCTTTTTAGACTGTTTCCACAACTGTATTCAGTCAAGCTTTTTGTGTATTGTGACATGGTAAATTGGCTGCTTCTTTTTCCCCCCTTGGTCCTTTGACAGACTCAACAGCCTAGATTTATGTAATTAAATTGATTTCCCGATTCCAACAATCGGCTTCAGACCAGTCCCTTCAAATCTATTCAAATCCCTACTCTGTGGGTTTTGTGATTCATCATATATTTCTATGGCGAGATTTGAAAAGTGCTCATTTTCAATTCTAAATTATCACTAGCATAAGGCCTTGAAAATGAAAAAAAAAATGTTGGAATAATACTATAATTAAAAAACAGTCTTTCTGATACTGGAAAAAAAAGTAAGTTCATATACAGACAGTATATTAAAAAGTACTCTTTTTTTGCTGTTTTTGTTGTATTTTCTGTCGCAGATGCCAAGGAAGTGTACCAAAAAAGTACACCATAAGTGCACCAGCATGCCTACCGTCCCTGTCCTAATATTTTTACTTACTCTTTTCATGTATTCAAATTATGTTTATACTTGTTACCTTATATATGCTTGACAAATAAACTTATGATTATGATTATGAAGTAAAACAGTGTGTCCTCTTTTCCCTCGCCTTTGTCCTCCTTTCCAACTGTCCACACCCTCCTTTCCCTGTTCAGAAATCTGCTAAGCCTAGTTTAACATGACACTACAAATGATGTAATTGTGTAGACAGACTTTGATAAGTTAGGAAATAATTACTTCATTTGCTCTATAGATATGGATTTTGGTTGTACCAGAACTTCTGAAGATTCAATTCCTTGTGTATCTATCAAAAAGAATTTTGAAACATTCATTGCTGCTTCGATCCACCATAATGTAGAGATTGAAATGTTGGACTAGAACTGAGGAGAACCAGGTTCAGGTCCAATATCCATCCCAGAAACTGGCTGCATGGCTTTCCAGATACATTTCTTGAGCCCAAACCATCATATTTGTTGGAAATAAAACAGATCTCTGTGTAAGACATCATGGAGTACTGGACATCATGGAGCCCTGAGTCTTCGGAGAGGGGCGGCATACAAATTGAATTAATAATAATAATAATAAATAATAATAATATACTTAGTGAATTAATTAAATAACCCTAACCAATTTCGTGATTGTACATGATGTACAATGACAATAAAGGCTTTGACTTGACTTTGTCTTCTGCCCCAGCTACGGACCCCAAAGAACGCAGCACACACAAAGTCTGTACAAACCTTAGTTTACTAAATTAAATCAGTCTTTTTCAAACAAAGGCTGTTAATTAACTTTCTTAACAGCCTACAAGAATCCAAAGAATAAATAATCGTAATCTTTCTAGGATTGGCAGAAAGTCCAGAAGCAATTTGCAGGACACTGATAAAAGAACTAATATCCAGACGCAAAAGAGAGTGAACTAAGTTGTTCCCTGCAAATTGCCTCAGTTGTCATCCTTCCTTAAATAGGTTAAGCGAGTGGCCAATTAGCCCCAAGCCTTACTCTCGAGGAGACCCCCTCCTGAGGAGCCACTCCTGCCTTTTGGCAGCTCTGCATCGAGAAGAGGCTCCTCCTCTTCTTCCTCTTCACTTATGGAAGTTTCTGGAGGTTCTGAAGGCCCTGGCTGAATCCCCGCCTCTGGCACCACATCTTCTCCATCCTCCTCATTGTCCGACTCGAGTGCCAGCTGCACAGATTGCTGGCGCAGCACCACACCAGCCTCCTCGCTGTCGGAATCATCTACTAGCTGCATAGGCCACTGACGGGCCACAACACTTTGACTTTGATCATATGTGCCATAATGCAATTGGAAAGCCCTTTGAGGAACAGTTGAGAGAACATAGAATAATAGGGTTGGAAGTGACCCTGGAGGTCTTCTAGTTCAACTCCCTGCTCAAGCAGGAGATCCTATAACAGTGATGGCTAACCTTTTCGGCACTGAGTGCTGAAAGTGGAGCAAGCCCTGGAGTGCCAGAATCCAGAAGAGAGCAGCTGGTTGGTGCGCATGTGCATGGCGGCCAACTGCTCTTCTGGGTTCCGTCCATGCATGAGCGCCAGACTGCTGGTCCACCGCGCATGTGCACCAGCTAGCTGCTGTCTTCCGGGTTCTGTCACGCACATGCGCACCAGCCAGCTGGTCTATGTGCGAAAGCCAGCTGTCCATCATGCATGAGCGCGACAGAACCTGGAAGTGAGCAATTGGCCAGCACGCATGCATGCTGGACCAGCTGTCCGTCATGCATGCGTGCGACGGAACCCAGAAAAGCAGCTGGAGACAGCACACGTGCCCAGAGAGGGCTCTTCATTCCACCTCTGGCACGCATGCCATAGGTTCACCATCATGGCCCTATAACATTCTGGACAAATAGTTGTCTGGTCTTTTCTTGAAAACTTCCAGTGATTGAGCACCCACAACTTCTGGAGGTAAGCCATTACACTAATTAATTGTTCTCACTGTCAGGATATTTTCTGTAGGATATTTAGGTTGGATTGAATTGAAGAATTGGGTATATTTTGCCTGTGGAAAAATGACTGATGGGAAATTTAGAATTGAACAGCCCTCCCTCCATGGGGGCCAGGGGGGGGGGAGAGAATTCAATACCACCTATCCCCAATTTATAATGCAGTCCTTTTGGCTGTTCCAAGAAGATTCCACACCTCCAATTCAGGTGACCCTGAGGTGACAGAGAAAACCCCAAGTAACCACAACAGCTCTCAGAGAGGGTTAAGACCAGTTGACTACAAAGAAAACATAATCTTTCCATTTCCCCACCACCATCACAATCCTGTCAGAACCTATCATCCCCACCCCTACCAACCAATCTCAACTGTCAATATAACTGCCCTTCCATCTCCCAAACTATCCAATACAACTGATGAAACTTCCAGGATAGGAAGCGAAAAGTCTTTTTCTTCTTCTTCCTCAAAAAAAAAAAAAAAAAAAAAAAAAAGTCCAGTTCCCTTTACCAAAAAACAAAAACAAAACCCCCACACTTTTGATATAACTATGACCTGAATGACTGAGAATCTTCATAGATATTTGACTGATAGTGCCAGTGACCTGGATTCAATTGCTGAATTTGAATTTGAATAGCCTGATTTAACAGAACATGTAGAATCTCAGTCCAAGAAGATACAGAGTCCAGAATCACCTGAGAATAATCAAGCACAGCCATTATCTGAACAATTGGATCCGTCAAGATGATGATGATGACAGGTAGATCAAAGCAAAGGTATTCTATGGGGCTCCTTCCCAAGCAAGGGAGAAAACCCCTTGATGAAAGGCAGTTGGCTAAAGCCTGATTTAAGAGGCAGCCCTGATCTTCCATTGAAATTGACATCTCTGGCTCTGGTGTGAAGTTTGTGTGATTTCTGCTCATGAACCTCTAATCTCTGGGCTGGCTGATAATCCTGACCTGGATCTTGGAACTCTGGACTGAATGTTGAGTATTCTTCTGTGTGTTGCTGTTAAAAGCAAAAAGCCATTCAGGCAAGTTTCCCCCACCCCCACCCCAGAAAGTCTGGTTTGGTTTGCATTCCTTGTCTGCTGTTATCTCCTTGGCCTTGAGAAAACTGCTAATTTCTGCAGCAACTGTGAGTAATTGAATAATTGAAGCAGGACAAAAAAAAAAAAAAAACAGAGGTAGGATTCTCATCTGTTAGCAATTTTCTAGAAGATTTTGCACTGAGAGGACTGGACTAGATGGCCTTGTATTGTTTTCCAAGTCCAGGATTGTAAGAATTTAAGATGGATAAATTCTGAAATAAGAACTTAAGATCCTCCTGATTGTATGCTTATTTAAGGGAATGTTATGCATGCATGATCTCTGTTGATTCCTGAAAAGAAAGTTACTCCAAATTGTTATGAACAAGTGACATGCTATTTTAATTGGTCCCTTGGTGAATAGCAGTTTGAGAATGAAAGCAACTAATTGCCCTCCTTTGCGAAGTGTCTGTTCTGAAATCCATAATAGGAAACCACAAACTTGTTGCTCTTGGGATGTTTCAAGTGAAGACTCGGCTGTGGTCTTCAAACAGCTTGCTGACCGTGTAGAGATGACATCCCAATTGTGCAGTGTTGAGAGGTAAAGAAGTAAAAACCAATAAGTGCAAATGGTTTATGATTTTATCTCTGAAAAGGAGAGGCCTTAAATGAGCAAATTCGGTTCCAGTATGTCAGAAACAATTTATTTGGCGGATGAAATCTGACATCCATTTCCCCGAAGAGGTGCAGAAAAGGGATCAGGTTCACTAAGACAGACCTTGTCTAACAGATTAAGATTAAAATTGTGACGGAGAGAGACGAGAGGTCTACATTTATCTCTGAATAAGGAATTAAAGGGCATCTTTATTTCTGTAAGTGGCAGATTCAAACGGCATCAAATGCCAAGAGGTTCCATGCAGACACAAAGCCTAATAGGTTAGGGAAAATATGCTCAAGCACCCTAGGAGGCTGATTTATATACATGGCATACAGATAGAATAATCACAAATGGATTTAATGAACATTGCCTTGCTTAAGATTGACACATCATGTCTATAAGTAGTATTTGGTCTAATGTGTCTCCGTTCCATGATACAGGGGGTCCAGAGGTGATAATCAGCAGGTTCTGACCAGTTCTGGAGAACCAGTAGCAGAAATTTTGAGTAGTTTGGAGAACCGGTAAATACCACCTCTGACTGGCCCCGCCCCCATCTCTTCTCTGCCTCCCGAGTCCCAGCTGATCCAGAGGAAATGGGAATTTTGCAGTATCCTTCCCCTGGAGTGGGGTGGGAATGAAGATTTTACAGTATCCTTCCCCTGCCACGCCCACCAAGCCACGCCCACCAATCCATGCCCACAGAACCGGTAGTAAAATTTTTGAATCCCACCACTGATGGGGTCACTCTAAGAGGGAATTGTGGCCATCAGCTGAAACTCCACATGGCGATGTGACGAAAACTCTTACATACTTGCATTCAACACCTAAGTATTTTTATTTATTGAATTTATATGTCGACCATATCAAGTGACTCTGGGTGGCTGCAATTTTTGCAACGTGACATCCTGATGTCCCAAAGGTGCTTTTTTCAGGAGGCAACTGGACTTTCTTGTTTTTTCTTTTGAAGACATTTCGCTTCTCATCCAAGAAGCTTCTTCAGCTCTGACAGGATAGTGGGGGAATGGAAGGATTTATACTCCTTGAAGGCAGCTGGTCATTTGTATCCTTTTAGAGGGTCATTGAACCCCTCGAGGTTTATCTGTGTCCTCAGGGTACACCTGAGTGGTGCTCCTGGTTCCAGTAGTCTACAATTTTACCTCTGGAAATCCATTCTTGCTCCCACACCATTCAAAGGGTGTTCATCCCAAATTGTACAGCTAAAAGTCTATAGATGTCACATCTATAGATGTCATAAAAGTCTGTAGAGATTCACAGTCATCTAGGTCATGGTTGTCCCAAATGTACTTTTTTTCAGGAGGCAATTTGGACTTGCTTGTTTTTTCTCTAAATCCTTCCATTCCCCATTATCCAGTCAGAACTGAAGAAGCTTCTTGGAGGAGAAGTGAAACGTCTTCAAAAGAAAAAACAAGAAAGTCCAGTTGCCTCCTGAAAAAGCACCTTTGGGACAACCATGACCTGGATGACTGGGAATCTCTACAGACTTTTATGACATCCTAATGCATATATACGGCCAGTTCTTGATTTATGAGCGCAACTGAGGCCAAAATTTCCATTGCTAAACAAGACAGTTGTTAAGTGACCTTTGCCCAGTGGTGAAATGTAAAATTTGTTACTACCAGTTCTGTGGGTGTGGCTTGGGGGGGGTGTAATATGACTGAGTGGGCATGGCCAACTAAAATGCTTTTAAAAGCCTCTGACGATCCCAGCTGACTTGCCTGAGATGCCTCTGATGATCGCGCAGCTCAGCTGGGATCATCAGAGGTTTTTAAAAGAAAAAAAGGTTCTGATGATCCCAGCTGAGCTGCGCGATCATCAGAGGCTTTTTTTTTTTTTTTTACTTTTAAAAGCATTTTTTCGGCCGAAGAGGTTGTAGAAAAAATGCTTTTAAAAGTAAAAAAAAAGCCTCTGATGATTGCGTGGCTCAGCTGGGCAATGGGGGGGGGGAGCAGGGATTTTTGCTACCAGTTCTCCGAACCACCCGCCTCCATTGCTATCAGATCAGGCGATCCAGTCCGAACCGGGAGCATTCCACCCCTGCCTTTGCCCCATTTTATGATGACCTTTCTTGCACAGTTTTTAAGTGAATCACTGCAGTTGTTAAGTTAGGAACAGGGTTGTAAAGTGAATCTGGCTTCCCCATTGACTTTGCTTGTCAGAAGGTCACAAAAGGGGATCACGGGACCATCGGGATGCTGCAACCATCATAAGAACATGCCAGTTGCCAAGCATCTGAATTTTGATCATGTGACCACAGGGATACTGTAATAGTTGTAAGTGTGAAATAGGGTCCTGTCACTTTTTCAGTGCTGTTTTAACTTCAGTCACTAAATAAACAGTTGTAAGTCAAGGACTACCCGTAGTCCCTTGTCCTACACTGCCTCCTGCATTCCTCCCCCCTGACCAAGGGTTGGCTGCTGTGGGTTCGCAGGGATTCGGGAGAACCTCTAGCTAAGATTCTGTGCAGTTCGGAGAACCTCCAAATCCCACTCCTGGCTGGCCCTGCCCACCCCTCCCCTCCCCTCCCCTCCCAGGAGTCCCCATGCAGCACGTTTTGGATGCAGGGTACGCATGGAGGCTCGGAGAGGGCAAAAAACAGGCCTACCGGAAGTTCGGGAAAGCCAGAAATGGGCCCATTTCCAGCCTCCAGAGGGCCTCCGGAGCCTGGGGAGGCCGTTTTCACCCTCCTGGAGCTCGAGGAAAGCTTCCGGAGCCTGGGGTGGGAAAAAATGCCCCCCCCTTTTGTGGTGCAGGAGGCCGACTAGGCCACACCCACCATGGCCATGTCCACCCAGCAACCGGGCAGAGAACCCCCTGCTAAACCCCACAATTATACCCCACAATCTGGTGATGGGGGACCATTTGCTTAACATGCTTGACAACATCATATTAAATAACCTTTATAACACTGTGCCAAAACCTGCTTTACAGGTTTCTTGCATCTGTTTTTTTCCTAACTCGTTCTCAGGATGCTGCAGAATTTCTTTTAAATTCTTTGTGATGGTGTTTTTGAGCCGGCTTGATTCGTGAAGGTGGCAGAGGATGTTGCTGCTTGATCTGGTTCCTTTTTACTTGTCAAAATTTCTATTCTTTTGAGAGCTTCTTGGGTGCCAGAGTTTTCCAATCTGAAAATGCTGACTGCGGAGAATTCCATTCAGTTGTGAATCCTAAACAAAACCCCTATTAAAATGGAGACATTGCTTTTTAACTTGTGGCCCCACTGTTCTTAATCAGACACCCCCCTAGGTGCAATCTACGGGAATATAACCTAGAACTTTGATATGAAAACAAACTTGGAAGTATAATTAATTGGCTCTCACAGATGCATTTTATATAATTATGATATTAGTAGTTTTATTTAACCCCTCATTTTTTTAAAAAAAAAAATGCTTTATTGTGCATTACTCAAAAGAACGTGTGGATTAACTATGGAAGAAGAAGGATTGGGGTTAATTGCACAGTTCTAGGTAGGTGGAACAAGGTGGCTCAGTGGCTAAGACACTGAGCTTGTCGATCGAAAGGTCGGCAGTTCAGTGGTTTGAATCCCTAGTGCCGCGTAACAGGGTGAGTTCCCATTACTTGTCCCAGCTTCTGCCAACCTAGCAGTTCGAAAGCATGTAAAAAATGCAAATAGAAAAAGAGGGACCACCTTTGGTGGGAAGGTAACAGCGTTCCATGCACCTTTGGCGTTTAGTCATGCCGGCCACATGACCACGGAGACGTCTTCGGACAGCGCTGGCTCTGCAGCTTTGAAACGGAGATGAGCGCCGCCCCCAAGGGTTGGGAATGACTAGCACATATGTACGAGGGGAACCTTTACCTTTACCTTTAGGTAGGTGGAATTTCCTATATTTTAATTTGTTTTACCTGTCGATATATATCCACTTTCTCTTTTGGAAAAAGAAACTCCTTTCATTTCTATTGGGTAATTTTTAGAGCAGGGATAATAAACATTGTGATCCCTCAAAACAAGGCCCCTCACCACCTTGCAGAAGATTGAGATAAGGAAGAGACGTGGTACTTTTTCTAAACTTGTCCATCGCCCTTCTAGCTTGAGAAAATGGCCCTTTCACTTCCCACAGAGATGCGTTCTGTGAGCCCCTTGTCTGCTGTGGTCATTCTATTAAACAATGACCCAACAGGTCACACAGGTTGCCTGGTTACATCTGAAGACAATCAAAGGCAACAGAAATGGGCAACTTGGACAGGGCTGTTATGACCCAGGACACGTAGACAGACGCAGGCATCAATAAAGTTGTTTTGTGCACTGCTATACTATGACAGATGGCCCTACAGCGGTTGGCAAAGTTCCACCCCAAATTTTCCCGAAGGCAGCCACCCACAGTTAATGCAACCCAGTCCTACAAACTAGGTCCAATAGTCACCAGGGTCGCTTCACAAGGCAAGGAGAAAGTCTGTAGTCCACAAACTACAAAGTTCACAGGACAGAAACACAATCTGAAGTGCAAGAAGCAGAGTTTACGAAGGCCAGGGAAGTGCAAGCAAACAATTGATCCTGATGAAGGGACCCTCCCCCTGCCTTCCTTATAGGTGTATCCTTATAGGGAAGAGGTGAAGGCTCTGGTGGACTGGTGCAATAAAAGTAATCTGGTTCTAAATGTTGATAAAACAAAGGAGGTCAGTGTAGATTTTAGAAAGAGCTGGCATAGTCATACTCCATTCAGTATCAGGGATGCAGCTGTAGAGCTGTAGAGTTATCTGGGGGTGCAGATAACTAACAAACTGAACTGGTCTCTCCACACGTCATCCTTAGTGAAGTGTGCAAACCAGTGTCTGCATTTCCTGCGTCGGATGAGGAGAGCACATCTTTCTCCTTCTGTCCTGGCCACTTTTTACAGAGGCATGATTGAGAGCGTTTTAACAGACTGCTTCCCTGTTTGGTTTGGTGGCAGCAGTGTCTCAGATAGAAAGTCCATACAGAGAGTGGTAAGGACAGCTGAGAAGCTTCCCGTTATTCAGGATACTGCTTATAAGCGCTATGTGCTTAGAGCTCAAAGCATTGTTAGAGATCCCCCCCCCCACACACACACACTTTATGGTCTGTTTCTGTTGCTCCCCTGTGGGAGGAGGTTTCGAAGTATTTCTAACAGGATTATCAGATTCTGTAACAGCTTTGTTCCCTATGCCATCCGTCTGGTAAACTCGCAAGATTAGTTTCCCTCACCATGTACATGTACGCATCCGAACTAGACTGTGTTGTTTCTTTGTGTCATATACATATTTATTTATTTATTTAAATCAGCCCGAGCCAGCTGTTCCTTGTGAGGAGGGGCGGGGCAGCCTCCTCACCAGCAGCCCTGTGAGTTTTCCTCCGCTCCTTCTCCATGGCCTCAGATCAGGTGGGGGAGGTAGCTGTTCCTCATCAGAGGGAATCTGTTGGTCTCTCATCACCACTGCCTGTCTGCAGCTGATCTTCCCCTGCATTTGTGAAGGCAGGCAGCTTCCAATTCAGTCGAACACTTCCCCCAATGTCAGAGATGCCTGGGACAGCATTGTCCTGTCCAGATGTTCCAGGGGAGATGTGCCATCCCTGTCAGATGGTCCTGATTCTTCCTCCTCCTCCTCCTCCTCCTCCTCCTCCTCCTCCTCCTCCTCCTCCTCCTCCTCCTCCTCCAAACCAGGATCTGTTGGAGCCATGACAGGTGCCAACTGTCAAGGCTTATGAGGCTGAGTGTGATGAACTATTGATTTTACTTAGGAGAAAGAAACCTGTTTACATCCTTTTAAATGGGACAAAATCAGAAGAATAAATGTATGCATCAGTTGAAGCATCATTAATAACAGAGATAAATGTTCTGGAAAGCAACAAAGAAAAATTGCAAAAGGACATCAGGTTCTGCAGGGAAGAAACACAAAGCTTTGCCGGACTCAAAGAAATCACCTTGACATGGCATCAACAGACACAATACAATGAAGAAAATCTGTTTTATTTAAGCAGGATAACGCTGCTTTCACAATCTCTGATTTTTTTTCAATCTTGTAATTAGAGCATTGCTATAGTTGTATATAAATGTGAGAGATGAATTGTAGAGAGCCATTTGGAATGAGAAATGTGTAGAGAAGATACAGATTCACAGAGTTGGAACTTGGAAGGGACCTTATAGGTCATCTAGTCCAACCCCCCCATCCAAGCAGGAGACCCTACACCATTTCTGACAAATGGCAGTCCAGTCTCTGCTTAAAAGCTTCCAGTGATGAAGCTCCCACAACTTGTGAAGGCAACTTCTGTTCCATTGGTTGATTGCTCTCACTATCAGAAAATTTCTCCTTATTTCCAGGTTGACTCTCTTCTTGTTCAGTTTCCATCCATTATTCCTTGTCTGACCTTCAGGTGCTTTGGAAAGTAGCTTGACCTCTTCCTCTCTGTGGCAGCCCCTCAGATATTGGAACACTGCTATCATGTATCAGCGCTCCATGGCATAGGACCTAGTTATCTTCGAGACCGCCTTCTGCCACCGACGACCTCCCATCGACCCGTGCGCTCCCACAGAGAGGGCCTCCTCGGGGTGCCATCAGCCAAGCAATGCAGGCTGGTGACCCCCAGGGGGAGGGCCTTCTCTGTGGGGGCTCCCACCCTCTGGAATCAGCTGCCCCCAGAGATAAGGAGAATCCAAGACCTTCGTGCCTTCCGCCGTTCCCTTAAAACTTTCCTTTTTCAACAAGCCGGGCTGGCCTAACAAATTCTTTTAAATGATTTTAAATTTGTTTGTCTTTTTAAATTGTGGGCCAAATTGAGATATTTCCTTTTAATCTGTTCTTAATCTATCTATTATGTATTATGTATTTATGTGTTTTTATTTGGCTGTACACTGCCCTGAGTCCCTAGGGAGAAGGGCGGTATATAAATCTGAAGTAAAATAAAAATAAAAATAAATCTCTCCCCTGGTCCTTCTCTTCACTAGACTAGCCATGCCCAGTTCCTGCAACCATCCTTCATATGTTTTAGCCTCCAGTCCCCTAATCATCTTGGTTGCTCTTCTCTGCACTCTTTCTAAAGTCTCAACATCTTTTTTGTAGTGTGGTGACCAAAACTGGATGAGATATTCTAGGTGAAGAATCCATAGAAGAAGTGGTGAAGTGCTGGCTTTGAACAATGCATAGTTAATCCCTAGTCAGATGACAGAAAAACCTGACTCAGTATAACTCAAATATTTTGGTCCTTATTTATTTACAGGATGTAATGGAGATTAATGAAACAGAGTGTGCAGAGTCAGTAGATAATGAAAGTAGGAGTAGTTCCAGCAACAATAGTAGTAATGGTACTAGTAGCGTTTGTAGCAATGAGAGTAGGAACCAAAGCTGGAGGCAAGGACATAATGGAAATAGAGAGCATCGTGAATATGTTAAGGCATTCAGCTGTTCAACTTTAAATGGGAGGAGTGTTAGGGTAATGATGATTTGAAGCTGATCATCCCTTTAAGACTGAAGATGAGTCAGCAGGGTTATTGTCCTTTAAGAAGCTGCCTATATAAGGGAGGCCATTAGAGGGCGTCTCTCTCTCTCTCTCTCTCTCTCTCTCTCTCTCTCTCTCTCTCTCTCTCTCTCTCTCTCTCTCTCTCTCTCTCTCTCTCTCTCTCTCTCTCTCTCTCTCTCCTCGTGTATCTCTCTCCTCGTGCATCATTCTCCTCGCCGTCGTGTATCTGCATTGTAGTTCTCTGTGTAGAGTTGAAGAAGACTGATTGATTGCCTGGTATGTGCTTAGCGTGTGTATGTATATATACTGTATTTAACTTGTAGGTAAACCACTGTTTGTAATGAAAAAATCTCGGTGTCCTGTATTTTGCTCCTGGGTTGACTCAAAATAGTAGTCACGCTGTAAACACTCTGACATCATGTTTATACGGCTACCACTCTCACAAAATTTGATTCTTGTGGCATACAATCAAACCATTAAAACATTCAACAAATACAAAAAATATTATTGGAAACTTAGGACAGAGTCTCGAGTATCATGAACAATGGAGCCGCCTCGTGTGATTGCCATTCTCTTGTGACCTCTAGGGTTGTGGGACACAACCAGGTTTTAAGGAATTTTGGAAGGCTTGCAGAAATGGGACAAGTACCATGGTTAATGTTGTGGCCCGCCAGCAGCCTGAGGAGCTGGCAGTGGAGTTGGACAGTGAGGAAGCTGGGGAGGACAGTGGGCCGGTCCTGGAGTCAGGGGAAGACTGGACGAGGGCTCTGCATCGGAGGCAGAGATGGGGCCAGGGACATCTGGGAGCGATGCACGGACCCCGGAGCCTCCAGAGGCGGATAGCAGAGAGGCAGAAGAACAGAAGGAGCTTGTTCCTAGTGCATGCATGCAAAGAGCTGCCAGAAGGCAAGAGCAGCTAAAGCAAAAAGAGGCCAGGAGATGATTGACCCTTCCCAGAAAGCTTAAAAGAGCAGCAATGGCTCTTGGGATCTTTGTAGGAAAGCAACATTGCTACATTTGTTTATTGTCAGCGTCTGTTGTTTCTGAACTTTCGGGGTTTTGCCAAGAAAAGCCTTTGGCAGGGTGCCAAAGAAGACAAAGGTTTGTGATAAGGCTGAAGGACTGTTTATGAAGGATTTGTTTTGGAATTAATTTGGACTAAACTGAGAATGAAGTAATTCTCAGCTGTTCTAATAAAATATCTTTGTTTAGAACTGATTGTGTCTGGTAATAACTACTTGGGCCTAGGTCACAACAGTTAAAAGGGCCTGTCACCTGGGTCCTGCTGGATATTGCTCTTTGGCAACAGAAATCTGGTCCCCATTGCAGTTGTAAAATCAGGACAACCTGTAAGCCTTTTAAATAAGCAAGCTTTATTTTCCCAGGATTAATCTGTTAAGGAGAAGACCAGATAGCATAATACAGGGGTGTCAATCTAGATTTCTTCAAGGGCAGCATCAGCATTGTAGTTCTCCTCCACGGGCCGGGGGGGGGGGAGGTGGCAGGGAGCGGGGAGGGAGACAGGATGGATGCCTCCTGCAGCACCCTGCTGGCCAAAATGGGGCACATGGGGCCACGTGCAGCCCCCTCTGCCCGTTTTCAGCCTCCCCAGCCTCCAACAGCATTCTGCCAGCCATAACTGTTTGCGCAGAGGCCCCACAAGGGGCCTGTGTGGCCTGTTTTTGGCCTCCCCAGCCTCCTGCAGCACTCTGCCACCAAAAAGAGGCCACACGGAGGCCCCCCACAGCCTATTTTGGCCGGCAGAGGCACTGCAGGCCAGTCCTTTGATCTTTCCAGGCCGGCCCTACGGGTCTGATTTAAGCACCCTGTGAGCCGCATCTGGCATAATGAGTTTGACACCCCTGGCATAATAGGTAGAAACATTGTTCGCTCTCTATCCCTCCTCCTCACAATCCTCCTCCATTTCTTCCTGCTCTTTCTCCCTCTCCCTTCTCATTCTGATATCTTCTAATCTCCCTTTTCGCTTTCTCCTCAGGGAGTAGAAAATGGACCGATCAACTTAAAGGTGGGACCTGATCCTTTGTACATGAGGCTGAAGCCCAGATAGATTGTAGCAGGGGTGAAATCCAGCAGGTTCTAACGGGTTCTGGAGAACCGGTAGCGGAAATTTTGAGTAGTTCAGAGAACCGGAAAATACCACCTCTGGCTGGCCCCAGAGTGGGGTGGGGTGGGAATGGAGATTTTGCAGTATCCTTCCCCTGCCACGCCCACCAAGCCACGCCCATAGAACCGGTAGTAAAAAAAAAAATGGATTTCACCACTGGGTTGTAGGTTACCTTGCCCTCTTGTAGATATTTGTGTTGCATGCACAGAGGCGCCACTTCGCTTCAATGTGTTTAGTTCTCTGGTTGGCGTGTGCTACAGTAAGCAGGTAACATATGCTCAACAGAACATTCAGATTAAATAGGCTCCCAGGTGTATCAGTCTTGCTGTTTGCCTTTGTTTGCTTCTAATGGGTTTTAAGCTGAGGTGTTAGCGGTGCAGACCCAAGAGGAAACTGTTCATTGCATGTTCCGGCATCTTTAGCCAGAACAATTGAGGCAATTCTAGCCTTCCAGGGAGTTCTCGCCAGACTCTTTAATTTCTATGCGTGCCCCTCCACAAATTGGAACCCCCCCCCCAAACAATAGCAGTCGCAGATTCTAGCTCTTCAAAATACTTCGGCAACACTTAAACAAGATATACCTTGCACGAAAGATGCCTAAACCATTTGCTTCATCAAGAACATTAAACAACTGGGCTCTCTCAGGCATAACGGCCCATGGGAAATAGGCCGAGCGTTTCCAGAGCTCATCGTTTTGCATGCAGGTCACACTTTAATGAACTCACACTCCAACAAAACCCCTCTGACGAAAGGAAAGGAGAAAATAAAAACAAGCAAGCAAGAAAAAGCCCATTAGACTTGGAGGCTCCAAACATCTCTAAGAACTTCTGAGGAATGAGAACGACTGGAAAAGTGTCATTTGTAAGGTGTTTAATTTTGGACGTTAATTCTCAAATCGGACACTTTCCTGTGAATTTTAACACCAAAGATGTACTGGCAACCCCCCCCCCATCTTTAACAACTAATGCTGGGAGTAGAGGGGGGAGAGAGAAACAGAGAGGATCCACAAAGATGTTCAGCTGGAGAATCTGCGGGAAGTGATGATCAGAAGCAAACAATAAAGAGAGGAAAACAGCCACCTGCAGGGATTTTTAGCAGGATTAACACATCCTCTTTTGTTAAAAAAATGAATGCAGGAAAGCTGGCGAGGGCTGGAAGCTACTAAGACCAAAATATCCGAGATGCCAAAAGCTGTTGATAATAGTTTGAATTGCGCTTTGGTGATACAAAAGTTCAGACTTCCTTCAGAATTTATTTATTTATTTATTTATTTGTCGCATTTTTATGCTGCCCAACTCCTGAGGGACTCTGGGTGGCTAACAACAAAGAATAAAACAACAATATCGAACAATATCCCATGCAAAAGTTTAAAAAGAAAACATTAAAATCCATACACTCCAATTCATGGCCAGGTCTCGCAAGCGCACCATAGCGAGATCAACGGCCCCAGGCCTGCCGGAAGAGCCAGGTCTTCACCGCTTTCCGGAAGGCCAGTAGGGTGGGGCAGTCTGGACCTCAGGGGGTAATTGGTTCCAGAGAGCCAGGGCAGCCACAGAGAAGGCCCTCCACCGCAGACCCGCCAACCAGCATTGTTTAGCTGACGGGACCCAGAGGAGACCAACTCTGTGGGATCTTACCAGTCGCTGGGAGCTATATGGTAGAAGGCGGTCTCGAAGATAGCCTGGCCCTGAGCCATGTAGGGCTTTAAAGGTAATAACCAACACCTTGAATTGTGCCCGGAGACCAATACGGAGCCAGTGCAGCTCGTGGAGAATTGGTGTAATGTGGGTGCATCTAGGTGCACCCACGATAGTTCACACAGCTGCATTCTGGACCAACGGTAGTTTCTGAACACAGTTCAAGGGTAGCCCCATGTAGAGCGTGTTGCAATAATTTAAATAATAATTTAAATTAATTAAATTAAATCCTCTTTTGTTAAAAAAATGAATGCAGGAAAGCTGGTGAGGAATGGAAGCTACTAAGACCAAAATATCCAAGATGCCAAAAGCTGTTGATAATAGTTTGAACTGCACTTCGGTGATACAAAAGTTCAGACTTCCTTCAGAATTTATATTTTGGATTACAATATATTCTTTTAATCTTCTAATCTGCATAGTTACTGATGGGTCTAGGCCTCTCGCTATTAAAATGCAGCGTGGAACTCATGAAGGGATTTTTTTTTGGTTACCTTTGATTTTCAGTTTGGTCTAATACGACCAATTTGTGAAATTAAAAACTCAACAAGATCATGATCAAAACACTGTGCGGATGCTGTCCGTAATCAAGGCTGAGTAAACGGCATAAAAATTCACTAGGACACCAGGGTGGCAGAGGAGATGCAAGATTTAAATGAAGGGCCTAATGCAGTGATGGTTAACCTTTTTGTGCTGAGTGCCCAAAGCGTGTGTGCACGTGTGTGAATGCACACACACGTGCCAGAACCCCCAAAATGCAATGTGCAGCACCCCCCACACATGCATCCTGACTCTGTGCATCAGTGATGGGTTGCCCCTGGTTCGGACCAGTTCGCAAGAACTGGTAGTAAAACCGGTGGGAGGCTCCGCCCACTGACCCAGACGTCATCATAGGTGATCTGCACGTGTGCAGAAGCTTCTGCGGGCGCGATACGAACTGGTAGTAAAGGTAAGTAGAACCCACCCCTGCTGTGCATGCGCCCGACCCCCCGCGCATGTACCCCATCCCCCGAGCCCCGTTTTGGTTTCCAGGTTGGTGCAGGAAGCCTCCTGCACCAACCTGGAAGCCAAAAACAGGGCACAGGAGGCACAGCGTGAGGCCCCACCCCACCCCGTTTTGGGCCTGGAAAGCCTCCTGCACCAACCTGCATCCCCCCATGAATGCCCCCCGCCCCCCGCACATGCATGCGTGCATCCCCCCCTGCGCCCCACCCCCCACGCATGCATGGCAGAGACTGGAAGACCAGGTGGCCAGCGGGAGGTGCATGCACATGTGCGATGGAGTTGGGCTGGGGTGACAGCTGGTGTGCCCGTAAAGAGGGCTCTGCGTGCTAACTGTGGCACACGTGCCATAGGTTCATCATCACGAGGCTAATGCGTGAATATGCTAGATGCCTAGTGGACTTTTTCTGATCAGACTAAATAGTGAAGCTTTATAATTTGATTATAGACAAGAGATGAGATGTCAGAAGAAAAGGTCTTTTATCGAAATATTACAGAAGGGGATAAGTTGCTGAAATTGTTTGTACTTGTCTTATTTATTTATATCCCATCTTTATTATTTTTATAACTAACTCAAGGCAGAAAACATACCTAATACTGCTCCCTCCTTGTTGTAACCTAGGCTCACTTAGTCATTACAGGACACAATTAGTCTCAAACAAAACTATTTTATTATAATAGCTGAGAATTACTTCATTCCCAGCTTAGTCCAAATTAATTCCAAAATAAATCCTTCAGAAAAAGTTATTCGGGCTTATCACAAACCTTTATCTTCTTTGGCACCCTGCCAAAGACCTTTCTTGGCAAAGCCCCACGAAGTTCAGAAACAAGAGACGCCGACTGGAAAACAGATTTAGCAACGTTGCTTTCCTACAAAGGGCCCAAGACCCTTTGCTGTTCTTTTAAGCCTTATGGGAGGGGCCAATCATCTCCTGGCCTTACTCCCGAGTCGTCCTTTTTGCTTTAGCTGCTCTTGCCTTCTGGCAGCTCTGCCCATTCGTGCACTGGGAACAGGCTCCCCCTGTTCCTCTGCCTCTCTGCTGTCCGCCTCTGGAGGCTCTGGAGTCCGCACATCACTCCCAGATGGTCCTTGCCCCATTTTTGCCTCTGATGCAGAGCCCTCCTCTGGGCCTTCCCCAGACTCCAGAACTCCCCCATGGTCCTCCCCAGCCTCCTCAATGTCCGACTCCGCTGCTAGCTCCGTGGGCTGCTGGCGGACCACAACACTCCTCCTATTTTCTCCCACAACAATAACCCTGTGAGTTGGGTTGGGTTGAGAGAAAGGGATTGGCCCAAATTACCCATCTGGCTTTCATGGCTAAGGCAGGACTCAAATTGACAATCTCCTGTTTTCTAGCAAACTGTCTTGATGAATAGTCACTGCTTTATATATCTTAAATAAATAAATAAATAAATGAATAAATAAATAAATAAATAAATAAATAAATAAATAAATAAATAAATCTTTTCTTTCTTTTCTGTTTCTTTGCAATTTTTCTAATTTTCTTAGTTTGTATAAGTGTTTTTCTTTGTATTTTTAAACTTTAGTAAAAAAAATATTATTATGTACTAGCTGAATACCCATGCTTCACTACAAAACTATGCGATTGGGCATGATAAATTGAACTAACCAGTTCTGGAGTAACGCCAAGATAGATTCCACAATGGATGTCCCTCTCATTGTCATCATCACCAACAAAGTATATCTGGAGAAATGAGGCCCTGCCATGATACTCCCTATCCTGTGGTAGACCTGCCCCTACACTTTGAATGTTGGCATATTTAGCTATAGGTGCCTGATTAATGTAGGGGTTATTAGATGCATACTTTTTTACAGCCTCTCTCTTGACTTCAGGATGACTTTGACGATACTTTTTTGCAGCTTCCCTTACTTGTGTTTTCTTAATCACATCTGTAAATCTTTTCCTGCATTTCCCCCCCCCCCACTTTTCCCTTTAACTGGTGTTACAGTAGAAGGAACAGATTCGTTTGAACTGAGGAGGTCAGTGTAAGAAGTGAGCTGGGGCTGGGACACTATGCAGGTGAAATTCGGTTCACAATCTGTTGGCTCAGTGGTGGTCGGTGATTGAAACTCATATGGGAATATCTCTCCTGCCGCTTTGAGTTCGGAAGCAGTTCCATAGGTGGAAGGTGTAGACATTTTGGTGAGGTAGAGACGTTTAGTACTGTAAGGAGTCCCAGACCGCTCCTGAGTGAAGGAGTGGAACGTCTGCCAGTTTGAACTGAGGGAACGGAATGTGAGGCAAGTGGCAGTTGGAACTTTTCAGGTGGGGAGGGGGAATAGAACATCTAACTCCTTAGCATCAGAGCGTGTGAATATACTGTATATGAATATACTGTATATAAAATACTAATGATCTGATGGTCATTTGGAAAAATCCTTTCTTAGCGAGCACCTAGAAGCCAAGAGGAATGTACATGCCAAATTTCAAGTTTGTAGGCTTTACCGTTCTGGAGATTTCGTGATGAGAGAGTGGATTTTGCTTTTATATATATAGATAAAAAGAATGCCTACTTGAATTTCTGGAGAGATTTATTGCCAGAGTCAGGGTAGAAGTCTGACAAAAGAAGGTGGACCAGTCTACCTTTTGTAGCTGGCATATTCATTGTTAGCACCGTCCCTTCTTCAAAAGACTTCACAAAAGACTTGGGTTCACACAGCATGCAATTTTATTCTTTATTTACTTGTGCAATAGAATTTTACATCAGCATAACATTTATTAAGCTGGATTTAAGGTTTAACATCTTGTGTGAAGCCAAGTTCTATTTGTAGCAGTGTACGTGTGAAGAGTTGTGGCCCATCGGCTGCCAGCAGAGCTAGCAGCAGAGTCAGACGACGAGGAGGTTGAGGGGGGAGCCTGGGCCAGCTTCGGAGTCTTTGGAAGGCTCTGATGAGGAAGCAGGATCAGAGGAAGCTGCAGAGCTGGGGCCTTCCATCCTGCCTCAGATGGAGAGGCAGCTGTCTTCAGGGCCTGAGCTGAGTGAGGGGGAGGAACACATGGGACCCATCCCGGATGTGTGTATGTATAGAGAGGAAAGGAAAGGAGAGCAATGGAAAGCAATAAGCTGGCTCTCAGGGAAAAGAAGATGTAGACTCCAGCCAGCCCCTCCCTGGCTGGGAAATAAATATAGGGGTTTAGAAGTGGCTGGTTGTGTCAGAGTATATTCATCAACTGGAATAGGACATGGTAACAAGGTCAGCCAATGTATAGGCATAGCAACTAAGTCAGCCAATGAGGGCTATTTGGAAGCTGAAACAGACTGGAGCCAGGTCGTGTCTTAGTCTGCAGCTTCTGAGTCTGTGCAGAGAATTGAAACTGAAACTAAGCAGTTTGTGCATGCTATCTGCTCTGCTGAAATGAAACTAACTGTTCTCTCCTGCCTTTTGTTTTGCCTGTAAGTTCTACCACGTTGGAAGAATCAGTTATTGGTATTGTAAAATTTACTTCATCTGTTATTATGTATATAAAGAGAAGTTAATGAATCCTGCTGAATCAATTATCTGTGTGTGCTTCTGGATTTGATTTTTGCAAGAAACTCTGATAGGTTGTTGTAGACAACCATTCATTTTCCAGTGTACATCAATCAGGTCAGATGCCTTTGCCAGAACCAGGTTTGTTGGGACTAATTGCTCTCTATTTGAGGTGCCAACGGAATCTCCTTGCTGGGAAATAATGGGAGTGAATTTGCCTCAGTCTGTGTGAACAGGGCCTGTTTCTGTTTGGCTAATCATTGAGAAGACTTTTTATCTTGAGTTCTCATGTGAACCGAGACTGTTCTTGCCCTGTTTTAGAAGGGGAAAATACTTTCATTTGTGACTAATTACTTTTGGTTTTATTGATCCAACATGAACAAAGACTGTTCCTGCCCTGACTTAAAATAAAAGGGTTTGTGTTACTAGTGAGTAAGCAGTTTCTCATTGCTTGCGAAGGCTGGGTCAGAACACAAAGACGTTTTCCATGTAAAGAAGGACCCTGTTCAAATCTCTTTCAGTGCACGAGGATACGAGAGGAATTTCCCAATGTGTAACAAATTAAAAGCTTAAGGACAGACCCAGGTTCTATGTTAGACTCCTCCAAGGAAGATTGTTTGATTGTTTGTTCTTTTTCACAGACTGGTGAAGAAGTATTCTGAATTGAGAGGTCTCTCGCTTGAAATCTGATATCAACAATTCATTCACATGTTCACTATCCACTCTGCTTTTCCTTGTGAACAGTCTCAATGGCACATGTGAGCCTTAAGATCAAAGATGCTTGATCCTTGGAAATATGGAATCTAGAAAACCTGGTCTAGTGTCTTGCATTAAAAAAAAATTGCCTGACAGTTGAGTTCAGATTTCATGATGTCAGTGGTGTAATTTCATATGACATCCAGTTATTCATGCTCCATCTAGTGCTTCTGGACATTATATCTGTGGTCTTCCTGTTTCCTTGGCGTATTGTCCCTTTGGATCAATGTCAAAGCAGCTGAGTCAAGACACAAGCAAACCCTCCCCTTCTAGTTATGGATAGACGTGGATATCTAAAGCTTGTTAACCTCTGCTTTTGGAACATAGGCTATGTTGTGGTCCACCAGCAGCCTACGGAGCTGGCAGTGGAGTCAGACAGCGATGAGGCTGAAAAAGAACATGGGCCAGTCCTGGAGGCCGGGGAAGGCCCGGATGAGGGCTCTGCGTCAGAGGCAGAGATGGGCCATCGGGGAGTGAGGTGCGGACTCCAGAGCCTCCAGAGACTGATAAGAGTGAGGCAGAGGAACAGGAGGAGCCTGTTCCTAATGCAAGCATGAGAAGATCTGCCAGAAGGCAAGAGCAGCTCAAGCAAAGAGGACAACTCGGGAGTAGGGCCAAGAGATGATTGGCCCCTCCCATAAGGCTTAAAACAGACCAGCAACAGCGTTTGGGCTTTGCCGGAAAACAACGTTGATAGCTGCTTCTTCTTCTTCTTCTTCATCTTGTATTTATTTTTGTATCTGTGACTTCTGAACGTTTGCCAAGAAAGGCCTTTGGCAGTTTGCCTAATTGGACCAAGGTTTGCGATAGGACTGAGGAATTTGTGTTGGGAGGAATTTGCTTTAATTTAGTTGAACGACGCTGGGAATGAAGTAATTCTCAGCTGTTCAAATAAAGTTCGTTTGTTTTTTCACTGACTGATTTTCCTACTACTTACTTGGGCCTGGGTCACAACAGGCTAATCAGTGGGGATGCTAACATGGTGGTGCTTGTTGCTATGTTTGTAGTACCACCTCACTCAACTGGAGAAATAAACATTATTATATTTAGGCAAGAAAAATGTAGGGCTTATAAAAACGTAGGGCCTGTAGACAAGATAGGTTTATCAAGAGATAGAGAAGGTACAAGAGGTACAGAGTGGTCACTGACAATTATTATTATGGTTTGAGCCACGGTTTCCTGTTAATAGGGCATACCTATTAGAGATCATATGGGCCGCAGTGGCGCAGTGGTTAGAATGTAGTACTGCAGGCTATTTCTACTGACTGCCGGCTGCCTGAAATTTGGCAGTTCAAATCTCACCAGGCTCAAGGTTGACTCAGCCTTCCATCCTTCTCAAGACCCAGATTGTGGGGGGCAATACGATGACTCTGTAAACAGTTTAGAGTCTAAATGCTAATGTTATATGAGGGAGAAGAATGCTATAAAATTATTAAATTTTCATGCCTTTAAAGTTTTGTGATATAATTCCTTCCTTCCTTCCTTCCTTCCTTCCTTCCTTCCTTCCTTCCTTCCTTCCTTCCTTCCTTCCTTCCTTCTTCCCTCCCTCCCTCCCTCCCTCTTCTCATCTTCCTTCCTTCCCTTTTTTCATTCCTTCTCTTTTTTCCTTCCTTCCTTCCCTCCCTCCCTCCTTTTACTCATCTTCCTTCCTTCCTTCCTTCCTTCCTTCCTTCCTTCCTTCCTTCCTTCCTTCTTTCCTTCCTTCCTATAAATATATACCCTTAATATTTTATTTCAATGCACAAGGGTGGCTATTTTTTACCTCTTTGCTTTTGCTTTCCTTCATAGGCAGCCAAATGCATTCCTGGCTGTGTGGATCAGTTAGGCTAGAGCCCCTATGAACCAGAAAGCTTTTTTTTCCATTTTCATTAAGAAGGTTTGTGCTAGAAAATCGTAATATCCATTAAAAAAAAATACATCTCACAAACCATTTGGAGATGTGGATTCAACCAGAACTAAAAGCACTGTAAATACATCAATTTCAGCATATAAAATACTCCAAGGAGAAACAAATCTACAAGGCCATTTAATTATGTACATTTGACTTTCAATAAAATTACAAGGGCTGAGAGATAGATTTGGTTCTGCTGATGTAGAATATACGATCCATCCTTCTTAAACAGGAGCTTTCAAAATACAGTATATTAAGAGTGAAAATCCCGGAATTTAACTTTCTCAATATCTTATAAAGCAGACTACCTATGCATTTGGGCAGTGGATATAACTTGATAGAGCACGCAGATCCCTTCTCACCTGATTCAGATCACTGATAGGATTCAGATTGTCCCTTTGATCCAATGTGAACGATTGGTTCGGTTTGGAAAAACAATTCTCTTTGATACCACACTTCAAACTGCATAATCAAATGACTGAATCTGGTTGCTTCATTCACTTTGATTCAGAGGCCTCTGCTTTGCTTTGATCCAATTTGGAAAGTCAATTTGATCTGGAGATTGGATTGAATCAAAGCTTTGCATGGTTGGTCCTGTATGTGACTGGAGAAAGCTTGGTAAAATATGACCAGTACATTGGAGCTCCTTTTGTGTATTAAGAAGATTTCTGCCCATCTAACTTTCAATCACACTTGGCCAATAAAGAATTCTATTCTATTCTATTCTATTCTATTCTATTCTATTCTATTCTATTCTATTCTATTCTATTCTATTCTATTCTATTCTATTCTATTCTATTCTACTGCTATAGGCCCATATGTCTATAGTTCTATAGACTCCGGTTCTTGGAGAATTACCATCTCTTCATGGTAATAGATGGGTTTACATTTCCCCAGATTGACCCTGTGCATAATCTAGAGCGGGTGGTGGTGGCGGTGGTCAAACTCAATTTCATTGAGGGCCGCATCAGGGCTGTGGTTGACCTCAGGGCGGGGGGAGGTGTGGCTGACTAGGTGGGCGTGACCAACTGGGTGGACGTGGCCAGCTTGACACCACTCCCCAAACTGGTGGCATGTTTCCTCTTTGCATGTTGGCGAAATAGGTTCGCCAACACTGACATAGAACACAAAAATTCAGAATTGGAAGGGTCCTTGGAGGTGTTCTAGACCAACTCCCTGCTCAGGCAGGAGATCTTATACCATTCTAGACAAAGGACTATCCAAGTTCTCCTTGAAAACCTCCAGTGATGGAGCATAACTTCTGGAAAAAAATAAAAAAGTTGCAACATCTTTTCAGAGATGTGATACGAGCTCCTAGCTGTTTCTGCTTTTACCTTGATTGTGAATTAATCATCCTTATATTTGCGTTCTTAGTGAATATTCTTGCAAGCTATCTTGGGATATTTTGTGAGCATGTATTAATATAAACCAGCTGGAAGGGAAATACATAAATGGAAGAGCTTTCAAATACCTTCTTTGAAACGGTAAAGGATTTCCTCCATTACACACAAACACACACAAAAGCAGCTCCTGGCATAGTCCAGGAAGGGGTTCATTAACTTTTCAACTTTTCACTTTAAAAACTTTAGATTGGATTTTCTTACTTGGGCACTATTGTCTTGGCCATTGTCAATGGCCTGAATATAAATAGAGGAGAGAGGTATAGCTGGTTGAAGCTGAACTGCCCGTGGCTGGGCTATCCACCCCCAAAATCAATCTGTTTCATTCACTCTGTTGAAAAACAAATGCCCCCTTTTTCTCTAAGAGAGATTATAGAATTCTTTCTAGAATATAGTCTGTGGTTTCAAATAAGGTCCAAATTTGTGTCCAGTTTATACAGCACTTGCTAAGACCACACTTGGAATACTGTGTCCAGTTTAGGTCACCATGATGTAAAAAAAGATGTTGAGACTCTAGAAAGAGTGCAGAGAAGAGCAACAAAAATGATTAGGGGGCTGGAGGCTAAAACATATGAAGAACAATTGCAGGAATTGTGTATTCTAGTTTAATGAAAAGAAGGACTAGGGGTGATATGATAACTGTGTTATAATATCTAAGGGGCTGCCACAAAAAAGAGGAGGGGGATCAACCTATGCTCCAAAGCAACAGAAGGCAAAACAAGAAACAATAGATGGAAACTAATCAAGGAGAGATGCTACCTAGAAAAGAAGGATTTCCTGATTGTGAGAACAATTAATCAGTGAAACAGCTTGCTTTGAGAAGTTATGGGTCCTCCATCACTGGAGGCTTTTAAGAAGAGATGGGGCAATCATTTGTCTGAAATGTTATAGGGTTTCCTGCTTGAGGAGGGAGTTGGACCCTCCCAACTCTGAATTTTTATGTTCTATGTTGCCTTCAACTCTTTCTTAGCAGGCTTAAGTCTCCCAAATCTGCAGCTCTTTAATTCACTCTTGAACTAAATTAAAGAAATTGCATGGCACATTTTGAGATAAAAAGTCAGGGGGACTTCAGGGTTATAAAAAGACATGTAACCAAGACATGTGAACACAACAAAGCAAACAAATTGATTTTTAACACCTCCCTCCTCACGTGTACACAGGCTAACCAGTGTAAAAGTTAACAAATAACTAGGAACTACAATGACACAAAACCATTACAATGAATATATTCCATAATACAGAACATCTGTTTGGGGTGTGTGGGAACATGGTTGTTGCAAATGGACAGTTGATGTCTCATTACCTTTTACACGCATATAAAAGAAGATCCATACATTGTATGTATCCCTATTTTCCCCAGTTTCACCATATCCTGTTCTTTCAATAAAACATTCATATCGACGCACAGAGTCTGTTTTATTGGAGGATAGGTGGGTTGAGCTGCAGGTCGAGCTGCACACAGACTAACGTGTAGTGAGGGCAGAACATCACTACTTCCCAAAGCAAACTATTCCACCATTGAACTCCTCCTCCTCCTCCTCTTATTATTTTTTTTGTAATTAATCAAGGTCAAAATCTCTTGTTTCTTGTCTTGCTTTCTGGAACCACTCAGAACTAATCACCAACACTGAACACTGTCTTCTAAAAGCTCTTCAAATACTTGCAGGCAGCTACCATGTTTTCCAGCAGTCTTATCTTCCTCTTGCTAAGCATGCCTCCAGCTGTTACTTACAATTATTTTCTTCTACCCTCTCATCTTCTGTTTTTGCTGTCTTCTGGACATGCTCCAGGTTGTCAACGTCTGTCCCAGATATGCAAATCTAAAACTGAATGCTGTATTCTAAAAGCACTACTTAAATTAGTTTATATATAAGTGCACATAGATTTATACATGCATTCGTTTGCATCCTGAAAGGATTTATAAGTGTGGCCCAACTTATATGATTTGGTTCATTATTTCTCACCATTTTCAACCAAACTATTTAACAGCACATTGGTGCCTGTAATAAAAGACAAATGCAATTTTAGGAAGCATCCGAAGACATTTTGCTCTTCTCAAATCACGGAAGAAATAGACCTGTGGGGCCCTTGGTGCTTCCTGAGTTTGATCGTTTGCTTGCAGACATTTCATTACCCAACCAGGTAACAAGATCAATGCTGCTGTTCTTACCTAGTTGAGTAATGAAACATCTGCAAGAAAACAACGAATCTCGGAAAGCACCAATTATTCCACTGTTCAACCTTGACCTACATATATTCTATTAGAAATACATCTGCTCTATTCTACCTGGAGCAGATCCCACCCCAAGTCAGAAAAATTAGAACAAGTCCAAACAAGGGCAGAGACCATAGATGACTGGCAAAGATTGAAGATGTGATTCTCCATGAGAAGAAAAGAGCAAGAATGGATATAATGGTATTGTCCCAAAGCACCAGAAGGCAAGACAGGAAAGAATGGATGGAGAATCAAGGGGAGAAGCAACCTGGAATTAAGGAGGAACTTCCTAACAGCGAGAACCATTAACCAGTGGAACAGCTTGCCTTCAGAAGTTTTGGGTGCTTCATCACTGGAGGTTAAGAAGAGACTGGACAGCCACTTGTCTCAAATGGTATAGGGCCATGATGGCGAACCTATGGCATGCATGCCACCTGTGGCACGCAGAGCCATATTGGTGGGCACACGAGTGTTGCCCTAGCTCAGCTCCAGCGCACATGCGTACACCGACTAACTGATTTTCAGACCTTCTGGTCCCACCGGAAGTCAGGAAACTGGCTGTTTCCGGCCTCTGGAGGGCCTCTGGGGGATTGGGGAAGGCTATTTTTGCCCTCCCCAGGCTCCCAGAAAGGCTCTGGAGCCTGGGGAGGGTGAAAAACAGGCCTACAGGGCCCACCGAGCCATCATGTGCCAAAAGCAGGGGGGAGCGTGGGGGGGTCACATGCGCATGTGCAGGAGGGCAGGGCACATTGAATTATGGATGTGGGCACCTGCACCTGCGACCCCTCCCACTCCCCCTGCTTTTGGCATGTGACAGCAAAAAGGTTAGCCATCGGTGGTATAGGGTCTCCTGCTTGTGCAAGGGGTTGGATTAGAAGACCTCCAAGGTCCCTTCCAGCTCTATCCTGATTGATCCCAAAGAATGTTCTCTATCCCTCCACAATGCAGAGTGTGGAATAATGGATGTAAATTAGAGGAAAGCAGACTCAAGTTGAACAATGTCCTAACAGTAAATCCAATCTGACCGTGAAACCAGTGGCTCAGTTGTGGGTTTCTCTTCACTGGTGGTGGGGGATAGACAGCCATCTCTCTCTCTGAGATGCATTTATAAGGATTGCTGCACTGTGAAGCATGACCTATTGTAGATGGCTCCTTTCAGTTCTTTGATTCCATGATCAGGATCATAGAAAAAAAAAATCAGAGAAAATACTCTCAAAAGAAGAGAACGTATGTAGTTCTGGAGTGAGCTGTGGAGTCCTTGTTGCTCTCTGAGCTTCGTTGATTTATTTGCACCGTCACTATTTTTACAATAACTCAAGGCAGCAAACACTGTTTTCCCCACAACCAGAACCCTGTGAGGGTTGAGCTGAGGGAGAGAGTGATTGGCTCAAAGTCACCCAGCTGTCAAGCTTCGTTGTTATCTCCAAATAAATGAATTTCCAAACGCCCGATCTTTGAGGAAATTTTTCTCTTTATTGAGCGTAACGAACTGACCCTGACTCAATGCGCAGTTAGCACTGAACTTTGCCCCCCCCCAAAAAAACCTCTCTTTCCGGTTCCCAATTCCCTGCGTCTCATTGGCCATCTTCCAAGCCACTCTCCCCCTCCCATCTCCGTCAGTTCACAGGAATGTCCACCCCCCATCCCATCTCCGTGGAGACAGTTCTTCAGGGGAATTAAGTAGGTGAAAGTTCAAGCCTCTTCTCTCCTTCCTTATGGCAGCTTGGAAGCTGACACCAGCTGGCTTTCATGGCTAAAGCAAGTCTTAAATTCACGGGGTCTTTCTGGCATGGTACCCTAACCACGAGACTCTCTTATTGCTTGACTAGATAGCATCATCAGCCCTGATGGTGCTACCTAGTTGGGTAATGGTGGATCTGCAAGCCAACAACCAAGCTCAGAGATCACCTGCAGAAAATATTCTGTGTATGTTCTCTACCATACACCAGGGGTCTCCAACAGTGGTGGGTTTCAATTATTTTTACTACCGGTTCTGTGGGCGTGGCTTGGTGGGTGTGGCATGGCTTGGTGGGCATGGCTCGGTGGGCGTGGCAGGGGAAGGATACTGTAAAATCTCCATTCCCACCCCACTCCAGGGGAAGGATACTGTAAAATCTCCATTCCTTCCCCAATCTAGGGGAAGGTTACTGCAAAATCCCCATTTCCACCCAATCAGCTGGAATTCAGAAGGCAGAGAATAGACGGGGGTGAGGCCAGTCAGAATTTTTACTACCGATTCTCTGAACTACTCAAAATTTCTGCTACCGGTTCTCCAGAACTGGTCAGAACCTGCTGAAAACCCACCTCTGGTCTCCAACCTTGGCAACTTTAAGCCTGGAGGTCTTCAACTCCCAGGATTCCCCAGCCAGCAAAGCTTCAGCAAAGCTGGCTGGCTGGGGAATTCTGGGAGTTGAAGTCCGCCAGGCTTAAAGTTGTCAAGGTTGGAGAGACCCCTGCTTTAAACACTGTGCTTTCCTGAATGTATTTCGGTTGAGAAGGAATGAGACCCTGGCAAACGTAAAGGAAAGAACTGGGCTCGGCGTATTAACATAGCAAGGAAAAACAGAGGAAAAAAATAAATAAAGAGCAGTCAGTTCTCACTACATTCCTAAAATAAACACTGAAGCATCCGGAAGATGAGATTGAAAAAGTCAGATCTATAAAGCAAACATACTTGCAAGTACATAAAAGAACAGAGTTTGACATACTGCTTGGTTGAAAAGTTTGGCTAGGAAACATTTGGACAGATGCTTAATACATGCAAAAGATCTCTCTTTTTTTAGCCTCCCCATGCTCCCTTTGTGCTAGAAAGGCTTTTGATCTATGCTGAAGTACAGCCATTCGTTGTACCTATTTTTAATTGAGACGTTATGTATATAACTGCGCTGACTGATGTTTTTTGTCATCATCCCGATGGAAGGAGAGCTACATCGCCATCGTGCCCTGCGATGGAAGGTTTTATTGTTGATCACAGCATGCAATGTATCAACAAAACAAAACAAAAAAAGGAAAGTAGTACATTCATAGATGCAAAGATGAGCACAACTCCAGTTTTGGCATATTGGTTTAGGAGCTGGAAAAATGCAAAAAGAAAAAAAGAACAACCAGAATCTAGAACAGGGGTTTCAAACTCATGGCTTGGGGGCCAGATCTGGCCCACGGGGTGCTTAGATCTGGCCTGCAGGGCCGCCCTGGAAACAGCAAAGGACCAGCCCGTGGTGCCTCTGCCAGCGAAAATGGAGCTCAGGAGGGCAGCCCTCTCAAGCTCTGTTTTCACTGGCAGAGGGTTGCAGGAGACCGTCGCAGCTGAAAACAGAGCTCGCGAGGGCCACGGGTGGCCATCCCAAGCTCCGTTTTCACTGGCAGAGGGTTGCAGGAGGCTGTTGCAGCCAAAATGGAGTTGGGAGCTTGTTTTCATTGGCAAAGCGCTTGGGCCACCCCTAACACGAGTGATGTCGAGCTCGCCATGCCCAATGCTGATGAGGCCCTTGATGAAATCAAGTTTGACACCCCTAATGTAGAATATTTTCACTTGCGGTAAAGGAGGCTGTAAAGCCAGGCATGATATGAGATATGTGATATGGAAAATGTCTTTGAAACCTGAAGCTTTTCTTTTAGGGATGGCAGATGAACAGGTGGAGGAAAACCTAGGACTCAGTTTTTACATATAATATTGGCATCAGGCACAGAGGACCAGGGTCACACATAAATTCCAGTTCAGAAAATGTACTGCTCATGCTTATGCACAAAAATCCGGGCAACTAATGGTCAACACTAAATTAGCCCTAGATCAGGGTCAATGGAATTCAAGAAGGGTTGGATTTAGACCATTTGTGGGAACCAGCCTAGTGATGCCCTCGACGTGATGTCCCGCTGCCTGGAAGTGGTACGGACCTGGATGGGGAGGAACAGGCTCCGACTCAACCCTGCCAAGACCGAGTGGCTGTGGGTACCGGCATCTGGGTCCAATCTAGACATTCCATTGTTGACCATCGGGGGTGAGGTGTTACCCCCTGTGGATAGAGCCTGCAACCTGGGCGTCCTTCTGGATTCACAGTTATCTCTGGAAGATCATGTAGCGACCGTGACCAGGGGGCCATTTGCCCAGGTTCGCCTTGTGCGTCAGCTTCGACCTTATTTGGACCAAGATGCCCTATGCACCATTACTCATGCGCTGATCACTTCCTGTCTCGACTACTGCAATGTTCTCTACCTAGGGCTGCCCATGAAAACCACTCGAAGGCTTCAACTGGTGCAGAATGCGGCCGCACGGGTTGTGATGGGAGTGTCCCGACACTCCCATGTTACACCCCTCCTGCGTGGCCTGCATTGGCTACCAGTTGCCCTTCCGGTGAGGTTCAAGGTGCTGGTTATCACCTATAAAGCCCTTCATGGCTTAGGTCCGGGATATTTGTCGGACCCCCTGCAGCCAGCAACAATCTCCAATCATCTGGTGCGTTCCTACAGACAGGGCCTCCTCAGGGTGCCGTCGGCCTGACAATGTCAGCTGGCGACCCCCAGGGGGAGAGCTTTCTCTGTGGGTGCACCCACTCTTTGGAACCAACTTCCTTTGGAGCTTCAGATGGCCCCTAATTTTCACTCATTTCGCTGTGATTTGAAGACCTGGTTATTTCGTAGCCAGGACTGATGAGGGGGGGTTTTCTTAATAGTTTTTAAACTGATTTTAAATTGTTTTAATTTGGACTTTTTAATTTTATATTGTATTAATGTTATTGTGTATTTTACTGTTGTGAGCCGCCCTGAGTCCATTGGAGATAGGGCGGCATATAAATCGCATTAAACTTAAACTTAAACTTAAACTTAATGACTCTAGACTGCTGACTTGCTTAACTCTGCCTTCTAGCTCTGCCTGTTCTTTTCCTACAATCGGTGGCAAGGTTGCTATATGCCCAAAGATGGAAAGAAGGATACATAACCAAAATGGAAACATAGATTTTGAAATTAATGAAACTATCTGAGATGGCAAAACTGACTATTTTGCTTCGAAACAATAATTTGGCTAAATTTTATGCGACATGGAGGCCATAGTTACTTTTCTTGCAAGATAAAGAGACTGATTCAATTTTTGACTCTGAGATTAGATTAGAGTTGGTTTGCCTAGAGAAATACTGTAGCTTTTTAAATATGAGGTTGTTGACATTTAATAATTTACTCTCTGTTAAATGAAATTACAAAAAGTACATTTTCTGAATATTGTTTTTTTTTAGTACTCTGACAGCATTGTAAGATATTTTATAGATTGCTGTTATTTGTTTAAACGTAGGAAGAAGTGGTTGCATTGTTAATATCTCTTTGATAAAAGAAAAGCTTTTGTAATATTTCTTTGATGCATACCTTTTTTATCTCCTAGTTTTTTATTCCCCTTTACCTTTATGTTAGTTTGTATTTAATGTTTGATGTTGAAATCTAATAAAGCTCTTATATGTGTATATCTATATAAAAGAAATGGGGTTTTTTACTTCTCTCACAAGGTTAAATATTGGAGTCATCTATTAAAGTTTTATCTTGAGAGTTTCAATTGATAGGATGCCTTTACAGAACAAGCTATAGAATTGATTGCCATCAAAAGCAAGGACAAGTACATCTTTACTTGATTTTAAAAGAAGATGGTAATTTTATGGAGGACTGAGAGATCAGATTTACTATTTCAGAATCATGGGCTACATCCCTTAAACTCTAGGTTCTGGGGTTCAACAGTGGAAGATGAAGATTAACAGATTAACAGAGTTGGAAGGGACCTAGCTGGTCATCTAGTCCAACCCCCGCCCAAGCAGGAAACCCTACACCATTTCTGACAGCTGGCTGTCCAGTCTCTTCTTGAAAGCTTCCAATGATGAAGCTCCTACAACATCTGGAGGCAACTTCTGTTGCATTGGTTGATTGTTCTCACTGTCAGAAACATTCTCCTTATTTCTAGGTCGAATCTCTCCTTGATCAGTTTCCATCCATTATTCCTTGTCTGGCCTTCAGATGCTTTGGAAAACAGCTTGACCCCTTCCTCTCTGTGGTAGCCCCTCAAATATTGGAACACTGCTATCATGTCTCCCCTGTTCCTTCCCTTCACTAGACTAGCCATGCCCAGTTCCTGCAACCGTTCATTGTATGTTTTAGCCTCCAGTTCCCTAATCATCCTGGTTTCTCTTCTCTGCACTCTTTCTAGAATCTCAACATCTTTTTTATAGTGTGGTGACCAAAACTGATGCAGTATTCTAGATGTGGTCTTACTATGATGTGGATGCAGTATACTAGATGTGGGCTTTATAGAGTGGTATTAGTACCTCACTTGATCTTGATTGTATCCCTCTGTTAATTCAATTTAGGATTGCATTGGCTTTTGGTTTTCTTATTCTTGTTTGTGAGTTTCCCAACCGCATCTGATTGGCACATCGGTGTGTCATGAACAAGCAGGGCTCTTGTTATATCCCATCAGTATATGTGTGTCAAATCTGCAAGATGGCAGATGTGGCATCCCAACCCATGACCTATCCCTTTTGTTCATGTGGCAATTTCACCCACATTGGTGGAGTTTAACCACAATGTCACACTGGACATTTTCCAAATTTTTCATCTCCCCCCAATTGTCCTTAGAGGAATCAGTACAACTGCACAGGAACAGAGTCTTGAAAAGGGATGGGTTGTAATCACAAGAAACAAATTCCATGTAGTAGAATAATGCCTACTCTACTACATGTTTCATCTTGTACTGCTTTTCAGTTGAGATAGCAATAGCGTTAGCACTTAGACTCATACACCATCAGAGGTAGGTTTCAGCAGGTTTTGACCAGTTCTGGAGAACCGGTAGCGGAAATTTTGAGTAGTTCAGAGAACCGGTAGTAAAAATTCTGACTGGCCCCACCCCCATCTATTCTCTGCCTCCCAAGTCCCAGCTGATCAGGAGGAAATGGGGATTTTGCAGTAACCTTCCCCTGGAGTGGGGAGGGAATGGAGATTTTACAGTATCCTTCCCCTGCCATGCCCACCAAGCCACACCCACAGAACTAGTAGTAAAAATTTTTGAAACCCACCACTGTATGCCATCCTATATAGTGCTTTACTGCACTCTCTGGGTGGTTTACAGTGTCATCATATTGTCCCCAACAATCTGGGTCCTCATTTACCGACCTCAGAAGGATGGAAGGTTGAGTTAACCTCGAGCCCTATCAGGATTGAACTCCAGGCTGCAGAGTTTGCTTGCAATCTGCATTCTAACCACTGTACCACTAGGGCTCCCAGATAGGAACTGGAATCCATTCTTAGTTGTGATGGACTGCGCACTCGGAGAAGCAGTGGGGGAGAGTGTTGGCAACACAGAGCATTTTCAGGGAGAGGCCCAGATTAAGAGACTGCAATCCCAAACTAGATGGGGCAGGGAAGAAGAATTTCAGGGTAGCCACATCCTAGAATCAGGATATATCTAGTAGGTTATATTATAACTTTAGTTTGGCAAGAATCTGTCCATTAGGCATACGCAAATAAAGGATTGAACTTGATTGGACTTTGCTGTGTCATCTCTGGGTTTCGGCCTGAGAGTAGCCCAAACTGAAGCTTCCATTTACTCTCCTTTTAATTTTTTTTTAAATTTTATTTTAATACAAACGTTTCATCTTTCATTAAACAGTGTGTTGTCTGGGTACAAATATTTTGTGCAATAACAATTAAGATTTACAGTCATATTTAATATTTTGTCTATTCTTAACTTAATACTAATACCTAGTATACCTACCAGTGATGGGTTGCTACCGGTTCACCCCGGATCAGGCGAACCGGTAGGGGTGGTGATGGTAGGCCCCGCCCACTCAGCCTGATGTCTCTGCATATGCACATGTGCAGAGACGTCAGGGCACATACACGCCCATGGGAGAACCGGTAGCGATCGAAATTGAAACCCACTACTGATACCTACTATTATAAGAATCCTCTTCTTAGCTTATTTAACTTTGTTAAAACATTTTCCATATTTCACTTCTCTGCTTTTCTTTTCTATAATTTTCATATTTGTTCTCTAACCATTGATATAACAACTCCCATATACTATAATAATCAGAATCTTCCTTTTCTTTAATTGCAAGTGTTAATCTATTCATTTCTGCACATTCTAATATTTTCTTAGTAACATTCTCATCTGTAAGGATATCTTCACTTTTCCAATTTTGTGTCTTCCATTTACTCTGATAGGCTACGTGACCTCATAGTGAGAGTGGTTCAATAGTGTGACATCAGGAGTTCTCTTCCTCCATTAAGAACCATCACTAATGACATCTGTTTCCATACGCAGGAGAACATTTGGTGCATCAAAAATCCCATAAGGAAAATGGTATGTTGGATGAATGAGTAAAGCTTCCTCAAGTGCCTTACAGCCAACACACACATACACAAGGAGTTCTTGAGCATGATTCTTAAGGGCCGGAACCTTCTATCCAGAACCTTCTCTCCTGAGTTCATAACTCTAGGATGGTTTGAAGCTGTCCGTGAAGAAGCTGGTGGCTCACTTTTTGCTCGGTGTGCTTTTATTGATTTAATCTTGAATGAAGTAGCTGTTCCATTTATGAATTGCTTGCTTTATAATATACCATATTTTATAACACTTGTCCAAAGACACGTCCCTCTTAATCATCTAATGGCCTTTAAATATTTTTGGCGATTCTCTCCTTTTAACTTTGGGATCAATCTTTTAATTCATCACCAGAATGTATATTATTTAGCTGTTTGTTTACTCGGTTGGTTTCACAGACCATAGCAATTTTGTACTTGTCATTGTCATTTTATGATTGCATTTCTAGGTCTTAGCTGACATCTGAATTTAGTGAGAAGGCAGAATATAAATTCTGATAATCAACTATAGATAGATAGATAGATAGATAGATAGATAGATAGATAGATAGATAGACAGACAGACAGAGAGAGGTAAGTAGGTAGATAGGTAGGTAGATATATAGATATAGATATAGAAGAGGTAGAGATAGAGACAGAGACATAGATAGATAGATGATAGATAGAGAGGTAGAGAGATAGAGAGGTAGGTAGGTAGGTAGATATATAGAGATAAGATAGAGAGAGATGATAGAGAGAGATAGGTAGGTAGGTAGGTAGATATATAGATAGAGATATAGAGATAGAGATAGATAGATGATAAAGAGAGAGAGAGAGAGGGAGAGAGAGAGAGAGAGAGAGAGGTAGGTAGGTAGATATATATATATATATATAGATTTAGATTTAGAGATAGATTTATTTATTTATTTATTTAAATTTGATTTATATGCCGCCCTTCTCCGCCCTCCTCAGGGCGGCTTACAATGCGTTAAGCAATAGCCTTCATACTTTTGTATATTTATACAAAGTCAGCTTATTGCCCCCACAAACTGGGTCCTCATTTAACCTACCTCAGAAAGGATGGAAGGCTGAGTCAACCTTGAGCCTGGTAAGATTCGAACCTGCAGAAATTGCAGGCAGCTGTGCTAATAACAGGGTGCATTAAACCACTGTACTACCAAGGCTAGATAGATGATAGATAGATAGATAGAGAGAGAGAGATAGGTAGGTAGGTAGGTAGGTAGATATATAGATTTAGATTTAGATTTAGATTTAGATTTAGAAATAGATAGATAGATAGATAGATAGATAGATTGATAGGGACTGATCTGGAGTGGCTATTGTAATCAAAATGATGGTGGAATGAAAATGCCAGCTCACATGTGTGAAAAATGATGTGAGAAAGATTAAAATCCATCTGGTAGCTCATGAAAAAAAAAAGTTTCCAAGCAAAACTGACAAGGCTGGATGTCTTTTGATGCATCTGTAGCTTGAGGAACCTTGAAATAATGTGTATCTTTCTCATTGCCACATCTCAAAAGCAAACATGATAGAAGAGTGCAAAATTATGAATGGTAGGGAGAAAGTAGAGGTCTTTTTTGTCTTCTCCATGTTTCATAACACTACTATCATCCAATGAGGTTGAAGGATGGGAGATTCTAGAAAGAGAAAGAAGAAGGTCATCTTCTCACAGTATATATTTTAACTGTGGAGTCAACTGTCGTCATCTCTTTTTTATGACCCCATAATCCAAGAGTGAAATGCTACTGGTTTGGACCAGTTTGGGCAAACCAATAGTAATAAAAGCTACCGGTTCAGAAGGACCGGTATTTCCAACGATCAGCTGTGCCGCGCGATTTATATTCGCTAGAAAACAGGAAATCATGCTTTCTAGCGAATCTAAATTGTGCGGCACAGCTGTTTTCCCCCCTCGCTGTTCTACTTACCTTAGAAAAGGCTTCTTAAGCCTCCATTTTCAGCGCTGTGTGGTAGCGCCTGGTGTGCACCGCACATGTGCGCGCACAGCAAACCAGTAGCAAAGCGAACCGGTAGCAGACCTCAGAGCATTTCACCCTTGCCATAATCCCTTGCAGAGTGGAGTCTGGGCAACTGAATGAAGCAGTGTGTTTACTGGCCAGATGCCCTTCCTGTTGCCAATGCGGAATTTTATTCAGCTGAAAAATTCTCATTGTGCCCAGAGAGAAATATCTGCCTTTACCTAGGATCGAACTCACAGCCTCCTGATTGTGAGGCAAAAGCTCCACCTCTAGGCCACCGCACCACTCAACTGTAGAGTCAACTATGAAGATGGTAAAGTGACTGCCAAAGAGAAGAGGACAATTCATGGAGGGGAAGGCTCTCAGTAATCACTAACAAAAAGAAGTGCCATATACTTGGTTTATGTGTATCTACATGTTTGTATAGTATGCCATATAGTTACTAACTATATGGCATGTTGCCATACATCAAAAAGATTTCAGAAGTAGTAGAATGTAGCTTCCGAGATCTGCAAGAGAGCATCACACACCACCCAGAGGCTACAATGCGAGGACAAATCATGCATTGCAAAGATCACTTGAAGGTGGAAGATACTTCTAATGTAATCTACTGGATCCATCACATGGATTGCCCCTGTGACTATGTAGGACAGATGGGAAGATGTCTATGGAGCTTCTCAGTCATCCAGGTCATGGTTGTCCCAAGGTGATTTTTTTTTCAAGAGTCAACTGGACTTTCTGATTTTTGAAGATGTTTCGCTTCTCATCCTAGAAGCTTCTTCAGCTCTGACTGGATGGTGGGGAATGAAAGGATTTATACTCCTTGCAGACAGCTGGTCATCTGCATTCTTTTAGTGAGTTGTTAAGGCCACCTGGAGGTTTATCTGTTTCCTCAGGGTCACCTGTGTGGCACAAATGGGCATGGAGCCTTCTTGGAACAGTTGAAAGGACTGTGCCATAGACTGGATGACAGCGGTATAGCTGTGGTCTATACTTCTGACAGATTCCATATTGGCAGATCATGCCACTTCATCCTGGGATGTCCACAAGAGTTTAAAATAGTGAAGTTAATGACATCAGCTGGGGAATCAAAGCCTTACTTCTTTGTACGTATTAGATAATATATATATAAGTATGAATTGAATTGAATACATAATATGAATACAAATAAAGGGAACATTAGGACCAGAGGTGATATTCAGCAGGTTCTGTCAGGTTCTGAAGAACTTGTAGTTGAAATTTTGAGTAGTTCGGAGAACCGGTAAATATCCCCATATATTCTCTGCCTCCCGAGTCCCAGCTGATTGGGAGAAAATGGAGATTTTACAGTAGCCTTCCCCTGCCATGCCCACCAAGCCACGCCACCAAGCCACGCCCAGAGAACTGGTAGTAAAAAATGTTGAATCCTACCATTGATTAGGACAGGGACGGTAGGCACGTTGGTGTGCTTATGCATGCCCCTTACAGACCTCTTAGGAATGGGGTGAGGTTGATAGTAGACAGTCTTAGGTTTAAGGTTTGGGGGTTTGGGGAAGAAACTACAGTTAGGTAGTGCATTCCAGGCATTGACCACTCTGCTACTAAAGTCGTACTTTCTGCAATCGAGTTTGGAGCAGTTCACTTTACCTTTGTATCTCTTGTGTGCCTATGTATTGTTGTGGTTGAAGCTGAAGTAGTCATTGACAGGTAGGACATTGTAGCAGATAATTTTATGAGCCACGCTTAGGTCATACCGTAGTTTTAAGTTTTCTAAGCCTAGAATTTCAAGTCTGGTGGCATAAGGTATTTTGTTGCGAACAGAGGAGTGGAGGACTCTTCTTGTGAAATATTTCTGGACACGCTCAATTGTATTAATGTCCGATATGCAGTGCAGGTTCCAGACATTTGTAAGCACATGCAATGGATAAAAATACAATGTGACAACCTAATTCCATAGCTGGTGACTGCCAACCTGACACTTTTTTAAACCCCTCCAAAGATCACAGATTTCCTCCCCTTTACAATCAAACAGTTCCTCCCACACTTTTCAATTCCTCCAGCATTTCTTACATGCACTTTCAGGCCAAAGTTGAGGGATGAGAAATGGACAGTTTTATCCATTCTGACCCATTATTAATTCATGCACTCGTTCCCCCATTTATTTGTGTATGCGTTTCTTCAATTGATGTCCCAGGTTTCTTCTCAGTTGCTATAATCACGTTTGGTTGGCAATAAATTAAAAGAAGGTGGGATTCCAAAAAAAATCAAAAACATACATTACAACCAATCCAGACATCAGCTTAACAACGAACAGCCTGATGAAAGAGGTGAACCTTGGCTGAGCTTCTAAGGAAAGGATGGGTGGAAGCCAAGAGCAATTTCATAGTCAGAAGTGAAGCAAGAAAAGGCCATCTCCTAGGTACCAGATGGAGGCATCTCTGGCAATAAGGAATAACAGAATAACAGAGCCGGAAGGGACTTTCGGGATCTTCTAGTCCAACTGCCCACTCAGGCAGGAAACCTTCCACCATTTCAGACAAATGGTTATTCAATCTCTTTTTTTAAAAAAACCTCTAGTGTTGGATCCTTAAGGGATGCGGTGGCTCAGTGGCTAAGACACTGAGCTTGTCGATCGAAAGGTCGGCAGTTCAGCGGTTCGAACCCCTAGAGCCATGTAACGGGGTGAGCTACCATTACTTGTCCCAGCTTCTGCCAACCTAGCAATTCGAAAGTGTTGTGTTTGGGAGTGGCCCGGCAACGGGGATGCTGTCTGGGGATTGGTCAGGGGGCGTGGCCATAAAACGCGGGAGTTTCCGTGTCTTCTGACTGGTAGTTCAACTGACAGCTCGAGGTATAAAAGAGCTGTCAGCTCCTGACGTTCCTGTTCTCAGTTCCGATAGTTCCGATGTTAAATAAAGAATTATTGTGAGGACATTTCTCTTGCCTCGTTTATGCCAACTTTGACGGATCTAACACTGGAGACGAAGGTGGGATTCACCCGCTGGTAGTTGGCTGAGGGAGAGAAGGAGGAAGAAATGGCGCCGCCGAACACAACAGAAAGCACGTAAAAATGCAAATAGAAAAATAGGGACCACCTTCGGTGGGAAGGTAACAGCATTCCGGGCACCTTTGGCGTTTGGTCATGCCGGCCACATGACTTTGGACAGTGCTTGCTCTTCGGCTTTGAAATGTAGATGGGCACTGCCCCCTAGAGTCAGGAACGACTAGCACATATGTGTGAAGGGAACATTTACCTTTACCTTTAGTGTTGGACCCACAATTTCTGGAGGCAAATCATTCCACTGATTAATTGTTCTAACTGTCAGGAAATTTCTCCTTAGTTCTAGGTTGCTTCTCTCCTTGATTAGTTTCCATCCTTTGCTTCTTGTCTTGCCTTCTGCTGCTTTGGAGAACAGGTTGACCCCCTCTTCTTTGTGACAACCCCTCAAATATTGGAACATTGCTAGCATGTCACCCCTAGTCCTTCTTTTCATTAGATTAGATATACTCAATTCTGGCAAGCATTATTCATATGTTTTAGTCTCCAGTCCCCTAATCGTCACTGTGGCTCTTCTCTACGCTCTTTCCAGAATCTCAACATCTTTTTTTATAGCGTGGCATTCATTACCAAGGCATTATAAAGTGGTACTGATTCTTCACGTGGTCTTGATTCTATCCCTCTGTTAATGCAACTGAGGGCAACCTAGAACATTTTCCAAAAAAAGCTTTGTCTACATATTTCACCAGCTGGACATGGAGGCAACCATCAGGATGGAGATGGCAGTTCCAGTGGTGAGACTGAAGCCCCACCTGTTTTCTATGTGCTTCAGGATCACAGACATGCATGAAGAGCTTCAAATGTACAGTTGCATTGCTATCTTGGCTTCTTTTGATGCTCCCTACGGATACCTCCAACCTGATAGCTTTGGGGCAGGAAAGACATGGCTGAGTTAAATAAAGACATTGCTGACATTAGAGGAAGAGGATGCCATGAGTGGAGAGATGTGTATTGAGGGGCTGAGATTGTGGATGCTCCATCATTGGAGGTTTCTAAGAAGAGATTGGACAACCATTTGTCTGAAATGATATAGGCCAGAGGTGTCAAACTCAAGGCTTGCGGGACAGTTCTGGCCTACAGGGTGCCTAGATCTGGTTCACAGTGTTGTGGCTCCGTCCTCCAAGCCTATCTTATCAGAGGAAGAAGCTCCGAACATGAAAGAGAGGAGACGGCCAGGCCTCCCTCTCTAGGACCCTCCTCTCTGGCAATGCCTCAGGTGTCTCCCGACGGAGAAGAGATTGGCCAGGAGCCAGGTGTTTCCCAGCCATCGGATAGTGACGAAGAAACATTGTGGTTGGACCCATGCCAGCGTCGGAGAGACAAGCGTGCACAGCAGAAAAGGAGGCATGCCAGAGATTAAGCTGAGTCACTGGACCACACCCCACAGGCTATAAAAGGGAGTGTGGTGGCCATTCGGACTCTGTGACGGACAAAGCTAAATCTCTGGCGAGTCACTTTGCACCTTTGGACACAACGCCTATTTGCTGTGGATTTAATTACAAACTGGACTATTCAAACTGTGTGTATTTTTGTCTGTGTTATCGGAGTAAAAAGTTCTTGGCAGGCAGCTACGGAGTTGCTGCCAAGTTCCTTATCACTAACGTTGAGTGTTTGAAGAGTTTATTTAACCCTCGGCTGGCTGGTTGGGTGCGTGTGTGGGACGGGGACAGAACACACAGGATTGCCCTGGAAACAGTGAAGGACCGGCCCGTGGTGCCTCTACCAGCAAAAATGGAGCTCTGTTTTCACTGGCAGAGGGTTGCAGGAAGCCATCGCAACTGAAATTGGAGCTCAGGAGCCCGTTTTCACTGGCAGGGTGCTCAGGCCACCACAGGCGCCTCCGATACAAGTGACGTCGAGCTGACCATGCCCACCCTGGCCCCCTCAGGTCAAACACAACTCTGATGCAGCCCTCAATGAAATCGAGTTTGACACCCCTGGAACAGGCTTTCCTGCCTGAGCAGGGGGTTGGACTAGAGGTCCCTTCCAACTCCCTTATTCGGTTATTCTGTGGCTTAGCGGTGAGAACTTACTCATTGTCACACCTTGCCCTTGTGAAATCTTCATACCAATCCTGAAGATGGTATTTTTATTTGGGCAGAAGAAGCACCTTTAGTTAGATTAGGGTTAAGGCTTATCAAGATGTGGGAAGTAACCATTGTACGTACTGATAGTACAAATTTGTACTGATAGTACAAATTTAAAAGTGAAGAGAAGCAGAGATAAAAGAAGAGGATAGAAGTCTGGTGGGCTTGTTAGGCTTTGCTTTTCCAGAATTTTTTTCCTAGGAGGATCTAAATGCTTGCATTCCCGCATCTCTCCTGCTTATCTGATGTGCCATTTCCCAAATTGTGAAAGTGTGCTCTTGTTGTGAATGCAGCAGAGACATAGCAGTTGTTGCTTGGTAACTGGCCATGACATGAGAGAGAGAGAGAGAGAGAGAGAGAGAGAGAGAGAGAGAGAGAGAGAGAGAGAGAGAGAGGAAGGGAGGGATGGAGGCAGTGATGGAATTCAATTTTTTTTTACTACTGGTTCTGTGGGCGTGGCTTGGTGGGTGTAGTGTGGCTTGGTGGGCGTGGCAGGGGAAGGATACTGCAAAATCCCCATTCCCTCCCCACTCTGGGGCCAGCCGGAGGTGGTATTTGCCGGTTCTCCGAACTACTCAAAATTTCCGCTACCGGTTCTCCAGAACCTGTCAGAACCGGTTGAATTTCACCCCTTCTGGAGGGAGGGAGAGAAAGAGAGAGGGGGGGGGAGAGAGAGCGTGAAAGGAGGGAGGGTGGGAGCTTTGCTTTTCAGTAATTTATCTGTGGGCTGTCAGGCTTCTGAATGGAAAATAACTTTACAACAACATAGTACAATTGACTTGTGGGGCTGGTGCACATGGTACAGTAGGATTGTGTGTTTGTTAACAGGATTCACTGGAATAGGGATTTTTCTTTTACTGTCTTTCACTGTGAGTTGTATTGGGCTGGGGCCAGGGGTGAAATATAAAATTTGTTACTACCTGTTCTGTGGGCGTGGCTTGGTGGTGGTGGGTGTAATGTGACTGGGTGGGCGTGGCCAACTTTTTTTTTTTTAACTTTTCAAAGCATTTTTTCTAATGCTTTGAAAAGCCTCTGCCGATCAGGTAACTAGCTGGGATCGTCAGAGAGGCTTTTTAAAAAATACCTCTCTGCCGATCAGGCAACTCAGCTGGGATCACCAGAACTTTTCAAAGCATTTTTTTAACCACCTCTTCAGCCAAGAGGTTGCAGAAAAAGATGCTTTGAAAAGCCTCTGATGATCCCAGCTGAGCCGCGCGATCATCAGAGGCTTTTTTGTTTACATTTAAAAGCATTTTTTCGTCGGAAGAGGTTGTAGAAAAAATGCTTTTAAAAGTAAAAAAAAAAAACCCTCTGATGATTGTGCAGCTCAGCTAGGCATGGGGGAGGGCAGGGATTTTTGCTACCGGTTCTCCGAACCACCAGCCGCCATCGCTACTAGATCGGGCGATCCAGTCCGAACCGGGAGCATTTCACCCCTGGCTGGGGCAGAGGTGGGTTTCAGCAGGTTCTAACCAGTTCTGGAGAACCGGTAGTGGAAATTTTGAGTAGTTCGGTAGTAAAAATTCTGACTGGCCCCTCCCCCATCTATTCTCTGCCTCCCAAGTCCCAGCTGATCGGGAGGAAATTTTTGCAGTAATCTTCCCCCGGAGTGGGGAGGGAATGGAGATTTTACAGTATCCTTCCCCTGGAGTGGCGTGGGAATGGAGATTTTACAGTAATCTTCCCCTGCCATGCCCACCAAGCCATGCACACAAAACCGGTAGTAAAAAAATTTGAAACCCACCATTGGATTGGGGGGATGCACGATCTCAGTCAATCTCATTGTACACATGTTGTACCCTGACAATAAAGGTTTGAGTCTGAATGAATAAGCTTTCCAAACTAATGACTCTGAAAAGTTGTTCTTTCAGGATCATTTTGTATATATCTTTTTAATTCTTCCTTCAGAGGCAACTGCATATACTCACAACGGGGCTTTAAAAAAATCCCCCTTGCCTTTAGCTTTGTCTGGCACAGAATCCAAATGAGCTGCTTTTTAATAGAGGGTGGGAGCGAACCTTTCTTTCCTTTCTCTTTGACAGTTCATATATTTGTTATTTTCCTTTCATCAGCTTCACCTTTGTACTTCCTGTAGGGTGCTTGGATTAAGGCTCATGCTTGTTTTCAGAATTAGCGATGTTGAAGACATTCTCTTGGATTTCCCGCCATCTTCCTCTATATAACTTGGAAATCTTTCAAACCAAAAAGAATTTGGATAAAATTCCCATGGATACTGATAGAAAACAATATCCGTAGCTCAGAGTTGAACTGGGGTGTTCTTGGTACTCTCTGAGCTTGGTGGTTTCCTTGCAGGTTCTAGGTTCTTCTCTCTTTGGTTAGTTTCCATCCATTGCTTTTTGTCTTGCCCTCAGGTGCTTTGGAGAATAGCTTGACTCCCTCTTCTTTGTGGCAGCCCCTGAGATATTGGAACACTGCTATCATGTTCCCCCTAGTCCTTCTTTTCATCAAACTAGACATACCCAGTTCCTGCAACCGTTCTTCATATGTTTTAGCCTCCAGTCCCCTAAATCCACATACCTGAGAATTATTCAGGCTGAGCAAGTCTGTCTTAGCCAATATGATTCTGCCTAGAGATATTCTATCTTGATTAAAAGTAAGAGCAGCATAGGCCACAAAGAAAATGCCTTCTTAGTGGCTGTTCCTATTTTATATGAGAGATGTTCACCTCACATTACTGGTATCATAAGACACTTTTTAAACCAGCTCTTAATACTGGGCCATGATTGAAGGCCACTGCTATAATTTGTGTCATACGGTAAGAATTTTAAGTGAATTTTAATTGTGATAAGTTTGCACACAACTCAAAATTGGGCAGTATATTCTCATTATTTTTTACTATTTGGATAAATAATAAAGAAGGAGCTGATAACTACAACGCAGACGTTCAAATCTGCCTTGTTTCTGTTGTGATTAATTGATCCTCTCTCTCTTCTGACTCTTGATGACCTGTCTAACTGTCATTTGAATTTATTTGCAATGTCCTTTAAGATGAAGAAGGAAGGCCCCCTCCCCAAAACGGGGTCATTGCTAATTAGCCTGATTTGCTCTTGCCTGGAAACATTGTGGTAATTAAGTTGAAATTGACCAAGAGAGACTAATTGTCCAGTCTCTACTACTTCTCCTTCTGATGCCTGTAAGGTGGGGAATGCTAATGACATGAGCTGACCCATGAAGGAGTCCTGCCAGATTGTTGCCCACTCTAATTTGGAATCTGGATAGGAATTTCATTGGTACTCTCAAACACAGCAGTTCACTAATTACTGCTGTCAAGTCCTCGTAACAAATGAGTGAGTCAGCATGTCATGGAAGGAAGGGAAGGAGGGAGGGAGGGATAGAATGACAGAGATGGAGGAAGAAGAGAAGAAAAGAAAGAAAGAAAGAAAGAAAGAAGAGGGAGAAAGGAAGGAAGGAAGAAAGAAAGAAGAGGGAGGAAGAAAGGAAGGAAGGAAGGAAGGAAAGAAGGGAGGGAGGGACAGAATGATAGGCAAGGAGGAAGAAGAGAGGAAAAAAGAAAGGAAGGAAGGGATAGAATGATAGGGAGGGAGGAAGAAGAGAGAAAGGAAGGAAGAAAAGAAAAGAAAGAAAGAGGAAGGAAGGGATAAAATGAGGAAAAAGAGAGAAAAGAAAAAAGAAAGAAAGAAAGAAGAAGGAAGGAAGGAGGGAGAGAGGGAGAGAGGGAGGAAGGAAGGGATAGAATGTCAGGGAGGGAAGAAGAAGAGAAAAAGGAAGGACGAAAAGAAAGAAAGAAAAAGGAAGGAAGGAAGGGATAAAATAAGGAAGAAGAGATGAAAGAAAAAAGAAAGAGAGAGAGAGAAAGAAAGAAGGAAGGAAGGAAGGAAGAAAAGAAGGAAGGAAGGAAGAAGGAAGGAAGGAAGGAAGGGATAGAATGACAGGGAGGGAGGAAGAAGAGAGGAAGGAAGGAAGAAAAGAAAGAGAAAAAAGAAAGAGGAAGGAAGGAAGGAAGGAAAAGTTAAGCAAGGACAGATTTTAAAAGATTATCTTTGGAAAAGATGATACATTGTACTGTTTTTTATTGTGTTTCACAGGAATGCCAATGCATATACATTATATATAAACTTTCCCTGATTTAAATTTGGGGGACTTTGAACCGTCACTCTACCAAATCAGTTTGTTGTAGTCAGTTGAGCAAATCACTGTAAAATGATTTTCCAAAAGACATTCAAAGAGCATGGTAATCCTAAATTAGGTAAAGCTGGAGCCAAACTGATGTTTGGAAATTTTTTTTTCAAAATTTCCCACTCTTTCCCAATTTTTCTGGGAAAGGGGATATTTTTGGAAACTTTTCTCAAAGTCAGGAGGTTCCCCTTTGGAGGTGATGGTAGCACTGCTATTGGAAATGCCCACTGGGAAGGAATTCCTCTTCAATGCCATGGCTTGGATTTCATGGAACCACAGGAACTGCAGTGGCATATGGGAATGACTTTGGGAGAAGGAATGAAGAAATGCTGCCTAAGAAATGGCTAGATAAGAGGAGGCATAGCCCTCAGCTCAGGGGTGAAATCCAGCAGGTTCTGATAGATTCTGGAGAACTGGTAGCGGAAATTTTGAGTAGTTTGGAGAACCAGCAAATACTACCTCTGGCTGACCCCAGAGTGGGGTGGGACTGAAGATTTTGCAATATCCTTCCCCTGGAGTGGGGTGGGAATGGGGATTTTGCAGTATCTTCCCCTGGAGTGGGGTGGGAATGGAGATTTTGCAATATCCTTCCCCTGCCATGCCCACCAAGCCACGCCCACCAAGCCACACCACACCACGCCCACCAAGCCACGCCCACAGAACCGGTAGTAAAAATAATGGATTTCACCACTGCTCCAAAGGCACCCTTCCTAGCTTACCAGGTTGTAAACGAGACAGTGGGAGAGTTGGATTTTCAGACTTGCAAGGCTGATGTCAGACAAATATGGGTCTGTTGCCAAGCATCTGGATTTTGATCACAATATCATGGGAATGCTGCAACAGTCAGTGTGAAATACAGTCATATGTCACTTTTTTCAGTGCCTTTGTAACTTTGAAGGGTCACTAAACAAACTGTTGTTTAGACTAATTGTAGACTAACTGTATTTACTTAAACATGGGTGGACAAAAAAGCATTGGAGTGGGAGTAACTTCTGATTTCCTGCTGGCTTCCCCATTGACTTTGCTAATCATGAACCATGGGGCTGTTCAACAGCCATAATTTTGTGAGTAAAACTGATCTAACACTGTAGAAATGTTAATTCCCAATGAAATTCCATTAATTTTAATTAATGGGGCCAGGATTATTATTATTATTTTACACATTCTTGAAGGTAGTGGACTTTGGTTACCTTGACTCAAAAATTGTTACAGAATAATGTATCATTTGGGCTAACTTGAGGGCAGGGATGCTATTCAGCAGGTTCTGACGGGTTCTGGAGAACCGGCAGCGGAAATTTTGAGTACTTCGGGGAACCGGCAAATACCACCCCTGGCTGGCCCCAGAGTGGGGTGGGAATGGAGTCTTCGTAATATCCTTCCCCCAGAAGTGGGGAGGGAATGGGGATTTTGCAGTATCCTTCCCCTGCCATACCCACCAAGCCACGCCCACAGAACCGGTAGTAAAAAAAATTGAATTCCACCACTGCTTGAGGGTATAAACAGACAAACAAATACAATGAAGTTTTAGTAGTTATGTAGACAGAGCTTTTATGATCATATTTGCACAAAGCTACTCAGATTCAACAGTTACGCTTCAATAAACCAGAAGCATTATTCATGATTAAAATTTTATTCTAACTGGGAATGTCCTGTTACTGTTTAGGAAAACCGCACTGTAGATAAGCACAAATCCATCTTTTTTTCCCTGTCCCCTGAAGACTAAGTTCGTACTACTAATCTACTCAGGTCAATTAGAGTGACTTCAGTTCTACCCAGGTAAGTTTTTCTGCCTTATTGTGATGTAGGTTAGAGTTAATGCACTCTGCAAACCCAGAAAATGTCCAAATTTAGCAATTAGGTTGTTTTGTTTTTTTTAAATTTGATTTATATGCCGCCCTTCTCCGGAGACTCAGGGCGGCTTACAGTGCGTTAAGCAATAGCCTTCATACTTTTGTATATTTTTATACAAAGTCAGCTTATTGCCCCAACAGACTGGGTCCTCAATTTACCTACCTTAGAAAGGATGGAAGGCTGAGTCAACCTTGAGCCTGGCAAGATTCGAACTTACTTTAATTGCAGACAGCTGGTATTAAATTACAGTGCTTAGTCTGCAGAGCTATCCAGGCTCTGGATTAAACACACTTTGCAAATGTAATCCACATGTCTCAGCTTTCAGGGACTTGCCAATGTCCTTCCTGTTATGTAAAAGCTGGATATCACATGTCCAGATTCTGTTTCAGGCAGACAGACTAACAGAGCTGGAAAGGACTTTGTAGGTCATCTAGTCCAACCCCCCACCCCCCAAGCAGGAGACCCTACACCATTTCTGACAGCTGGCAGTCCAGTCTCTTCTTGAAAGCTTCCAATGATGAAGGTCCCACAACATCTGGAGGCAACTTCTGTTCCATTGGTTGATTGTTCTCACTGTCAGAACAATTCTCCTTATTTCCAGATTGAATCTCTCCTTGTTCAATTTCCACCCATTATTCCTTGTCTGGCCTTCAGGTGCTTTGGAGAATAGCTTGACCCCCTCCTCTCTGTGGCAGCCCCTCAAATATTGGAACACTGCTATCATGTCTCCCCTGTTCCTTCCCTTCACTAGACTAGCCATGCCCAGTTCCTGCAACCATCCATCATGTGTTTTAGCCTCCAGTCCCCTAATCATCTTGGTTGCTCTCCTCTGCACTCTTTCTAGAGTCTTAACATCTTTTTTATAGTGTGGTAACCAATTCTGTTCAAATATCTCTGATGCCACATCCATAAATATATCTGAATGTGAAGGTTTCTACTCATTTGTGTTCCCTTCAAGAATGAGCATTTATGATCTCAGCAGCTGCTTGTCCTCACAAATTTGTTTTACTGCCTTTTGGATCACTACATCTTCAAGAAGCTGATTGCGTAGAGTAACTGGAGTACATACTGTAGATGAGCTCTGATTACCAGTGGGATTTAGATCATCCGTCCCATCTGATTGTTCAAAATCAGTGAGAATAATACAATCGGAGTGATTGGGTGAACTTGACATTTTCAAGTGATACGGACAGAAAAAGAAAAGCTCTAGTTCATGTCATCTGAAGGCTTCGATTGATTCCGATGCATTTAATGATTTAGTCTGAATTACCTGTGTTGTCCAGGGATGTCACTTTCAAGATTTAGCCGAATCACATTTGAATCGAATCACTGAATGGAAGTTTCATATGGCCATAGCAGAGTTCATGGTGTGCTTGTATCTCAACATTTTCAAGATGGCAGACACAGGGTCCCCCCCTGTTGATGTGATGATCTTGCAGTCTTTGAATCCTCCTCCCTTTGTGGATTTTTCTGTAGACCACATTAAGTAACAACATTATATTTAGAAGCTTCTTCTTCTCCTTCTCCTTCTCCTCCTTCTCCTTTTCCTCCTCCTCCTCCTTCTTCTTCTCCTCCTCCTCCTTCTCCTAGAACATCCAGTGATTCAATAATTAAAGAACGTTCAGTGATAGCAATCTTCCAGTACTTGAGGGTCTGTCACAGAGAAGGGGGGGGATGGGCAACCTGTTCTCCAAAGCACTTGAGAACAAGACAAGAAATAACATATGGAAGTTTATCAAAGAGCGATCCAACCTAGAATTAAGAAGAAATTTCCTGACAGTGAGAACAATTAATTGGTGGAATGGATTATCTCCAGAAGATGTGGATGCACCATCACTGAAGATTTTCAAGAAGAAAACCTCCTCCTCCTCCTCCTCCCTGCATTATCAGATAGCTGAAAATAATTGATTAAGAATAAATATTCTTCCAATAGAGGAGAGTATTTGTAGTTTAGGTTTGAACTGTAGGCTTCTTGGTGCTAAGCATGGTTGTTTGTTTGTGGACCTTCCATTGGACAATGAAACATTAGCAGTGCCAATGAGTGTAGAGTTTGCTATCTACTTAGAGTAGCCTGTCTTGTACGTTTTGTGTGTGGCTTCCTCCTGAGTCATCCGTTGAGTGGAGCATTGTTTTTTCTGCCTCATTATTTGTCTGGTATTAATCCCTGTTTATCTTAGAATTGGCTGCTGGGCGAGAGGAATATTTTCTACCCTTCTTGTTTTCTTCCTAGATCTTTTTTTTTTTAATTATCTCTTTTGAGTAGTATGTAAATGTGGTTCATCTCTATATGTCCTTGCAAGTCAGAGTTAAAAACATAAACTTGAAAACTGTAAAAGTAAATTCCCAGATACGCTTACAGCAAACCAATTAAGCGGATTCTCTTTGACATGGTTCCTTTAAGAGGTGGTATTCAGCCGGTTAAGACCGGTTCTGGTGAACTGGTAGCAGAAAGTTTGAGTAGTTCGGAGAACTGGCAAATACCACCTCTGGCTGGCCCCGCCCCCTGATCTATTCACTGCCTCCCAAGTCTCAGCTGATTGGCTGGGTCTTCTTTTGCTGCCTGCACAGGAGAACAGAGCTGGAAAGCAGGTTAGTGGGGTTGGGAGGGAATGGGGATTTTGCAGTATCCTTCCCCAGGAGTGGGGAGGGAATGGAGATTTTGCAGTATCCTTCCCCAGGAGTGGGGAGGGAATGGGGATTTTGCAGTATCCTTCCCCAGGAGTGGGGAGGGAATGGAGATTTTGCAGTATCTTTCCCCAGGAGTGGGGAGGGAATGGGGATTTTGCAGTATCCTTCCCCAGGAGTGGGGGAGGGAATGGAGATTTTGCAGTATTCTTCCCCAAGGAGTGGGGAGGGAATGGGGATTTTGCAGTATCCTTCCTCCAGGAGTGGGGAGGGAATGAAGATTTTGCAGTATTCTTCCCCCAGGAGTGGGGAGGGAATGGGGATTTTGCAGTATCCTTCTCCTGCCACCCCCACCAAGCCACCCCCACTAAGCCACGCCCACAGAACTAGTAGCAAAAAATTTTGATTCCCACCACTGGTTTCTTTCCTCTGTTGTTGCAAATGAACTTATTTCTGGCCTCGCAAGGAGTTTCCTAGGAACAGCACATGGATAAAGAGGGAACCGGAACCTCAAACAATGAAACAGAACTTCTAAAGCGAGTAGTTCCTCTTATCGTCATCAAACAGACACAGACACATGTGCACTAGCATGTGCACACAAGAAACACAAATATTTAATTGTGACAAGGCACCTGAAAAAAAAAAAAAGATATGTTTATGTAAAGTGCATACTGCATGAAAATGCTAAGCGAGAGAGAAAGAGAGATTAGATCAGGGAATTGTGTATTTTAAAAGCCTGAATCTGCAGTGCAGATATTTACATAAAAAAGACAATAACAGAGAAACATAAGTTAGAAATCTTCCTCTGAGAAAACCTATATGCCACAGGCTAAAAGCTATGAACTCTGGGGAAAGCCACAGAAATGAATGCTAATTTTTAATAGAACTTTACAAAATGTAATAAAAACCCCTGTGATGTAAAAAGCAACCATATTTACTGAATTGTACTTTTTAAATCCTTCAGTTTCTGCGGGCAAAAGAAAGTGGTTTTTATAAATGCTGGAGAATTCATTCATGTCTCATATGAAACCTTTGCATCCTGGGTCGCATTAAAGCTCGAACTACAATGGTAATGCGATTCTTTTTAGGCACATTTCACTAGTTCAAGTAAATATTCAGCAGATACCATTCCGACAAAGCTTGAACTTTGTTTTGCTGTTGTAGAATGTTTCCTAAATCTCCTTGCTTGCTTCGTTGGTTAGTTTATCATTCAAACCGAGAGTATGTTATATAGGTTGTGTGAGCACAGTCATTGATTGGGCAGAAAACATTTTAGCTAACTTCACAGGAAAACGATGTGAATGGCTCCCTTTGGGTGGACAGTCAAGAAATTCAGGCTGCCAAAGAACATGGTGGCTGGACACCATCAAAGCTGACACCAGCCAGGGAATAGAACAACTTAAAGAAGTAGTGCAAGATTGGAGGATATGGAGACAGGATCCCCCCCACCCCCGTTGATGTGATGATCTTGCAGTCTTTGAATCCTCCTCTGGTTGTGGATTTCTTTGTAGACCACATTAAGTAACAACATTATATTTAGAAGCTTCTTCTCCTTCTCCTTCTCCTTCTCCTTCTCCTTCTCTGGAAATGCGTAAGATCTCCGACCTCCGTGTATTTCGCTGTGCCCTCAAGACCCTGCTGTTCCGCCAGGCCGGGCTATCAATGTAATGATTTTAAATTGGGTGTTTTAAATTTTTGGGGTTTAAATCTGAGCCGAAATTATTTAATAATTTTAATAATTTTTAATTATTTATTTTAATTAATTATTTTTGTCTTTGTGCTTTTAATAGGCTGTACACCGCCCTGAGTCCTTCGGGAGAAGGGCGGTATAGAAATAAAATTATTTTATTTATTTATTTATTTATTTATTTATTTATTTATTTATTTATTTATTTATTTATTTATTCTCCTCCTCCTCCTCCTCCTCCTCCTCCACCTCCTCCTTCTCCTCCTTCTCCACCTCCTCCTTCTCCTTCTCCTTCTCCTTCTCCTTCTCCTCCTCCTCCTCCTCCTCCTCCCCTTCTTCTTCTTCTTCTTCTTCTTCTTCTTCTTCTTCTTCTTCTTCTTCTTCTTCTTCTTCTTCTTCTTCTTCTTCTCCTCCTCCTCCTCCTCCTCCTCCCCCTCCTCCTCCACCTCCTCCTTCTCCTTCTCCTTCTCCTCCTCCCCTTCTTCTTCTTCTTCTTCTTCTTCTTCTTCTTCTTCTTCTTCTTCTTCTTCTTCTTCTTCTTCTTCTTCTTCTTCTTCTTCTCCTCCTCCTCCTCCTCCTCCTCCTCCTCCTCCCCTTCTTCCTCTTCCTCTTCCTCTTCCTCTTCCTCTTCCTCTTCTTCTCCTTCTCCTCCTCCTCCTCCTCCTCCTCCTCCTCCTCCTCCTCCTCCTCCTCCTCCTCCTCCTCCTCCTCCTCTTCTTCTTCTTCTTCTTCTTCTTCTTCTTCTTCTTCTTCTTCTTCTTCTTCTTCCTCCTCCTCCTCCTCCTCCTCCTCCTCCTCCTCCTCCTCCTCCTCCTCCTCCTCCTCCTCCATTTAAATGCCACAGCAGGACTGAAGAGGTAACACCAAACTTGTCCACTTTTCTGGGCAACTTCAATCCAGTGACATCCAGAGAAAGCTCTACCTCTACCCAGAGGTAGAGCCTTCTCTGTGGCCGTGCCCACCCTTTGGAACCAACTCCCCCTGGGGCTCCGGTTGGCCCCTGACCTTTGCACTTTCCGCCGCGAACTAAAGACATGGCTGTCTAAAATGCCTAGCCTGGACTGATGGGGTTTGATTATTTTAATGAATTTTAATACTTTTAATTGTATTTTAATATGTTTTTATCTGGTTGATTTTAATTGTTGTGAGCCGCCCTGAGTCCTATGGAGATAGGGCGGCATACAAATCAAATCAAATCAATCAATCAATAAATCTGAGAAACTGGACAGGATCCTTGAAAAGTTGAATTCTCCATCTGTGTATCAGATCTATGCTGTGCCTTGTTGGTTTTTGGCCTTCTGGGAAGAGACATGTGGCAGGGTTCAAGAGGTTGTAAGTGGCCAGGAGCTGTTTGATGATTGTGAGAATGAGCAAGACCAAACCTCATTCAATTGCCTTCTCTGTTGATAGTGGCAGCAAAGGATGCTTGGCTTAATAATAATCAAGGATTATTCTTTTAAGTTTTTAATGAAAACTCTTCATTCCATCTGCCCTGAAGGAGGAGGCAGTTCACCTCCATTTCTTGACTTGACTGTATTGGACAACGGTTATCCAGTCTCCAATTCCCCTTTTCAGCCTGTTTTTTTTTTAAATTAGAAGAGTGGGAGATAGAAAGAAGGGCGAAGACTCTGAAAGACTTTGACATTCTTTGTTTCACTCTTACAACACAATATCAGGCCTTTTGGAGGTTCAGATAACAACACAGGTGCTTTAACCTTAGTTGAGTTTTGCAATATCCATTTCACTTCTTAAATCCTTTTACTCCTTGCAATTTGGAAAATATTTTGGCTCTGTCCATTCTGACAAACATCATGCAGTCTTCCATATATTCCTGTGACTCTTGCAGGTCAACGAATTTAAAATCAAACCTAAAACTGATAGAGGAGAACATTACGGGCCTGGTGGCTCAGCAGACTGATAGCATTGTGATTAACACCAGCTGTCTGCAATTACTGTAAGTTTGAATCTCACCAGGCTCAAGGTTGACTCAGCCTTCCATCCTTTCAAAGGTAGGTAAATTGAGGACCCAGTTTGTGGGGGCAATAAGCTGACTCTGTATAAATATACAAAAGTATGAAGGCTATTGCTTAACGCATTGTAAGCCGCCCTGAGTCTCTGGAGAAGGGCGGCATATAAATCAAATTTTTTAAAAAAATTGTAGTTCAGGGTTAAATTGTAGGGTCCTTGGTGCACTGATGATGTTACCTAGTTTGGTAATGAAACATCTGCAAGAAAACCATCAAGCTCAGGGTGTTTTTTTTACAGTGAAACCGGTCTATCAGGGCAACGCTTAATATCTCCCCTGGTATAGCCGACAAAGCAAGGAAAGCCCATGGCTTAGAGGTTAATACATCTACCTAATATGTAAGTAGCAGGGGTGAAATGCTCTGAAGTCTGCTACCAGTTTGTTTAAAAAGTAGGAAAAAACGTTCCAATGATCAGCTATGCGACAATCAGCTGTGCTGCACGATCGTCGGAACTTTTTTTTTTTTTTTTACTTTTTAAAGCATTTTTTTACTACCTGTTCCAGCGAATCAGTAGCATTTTTTACTACTGGTTCGAGTGAACTGGCCCGAACCAGTAGCATTTCACCCCTGATAAGTAGCCCGGGTTCAAATCCCAGAAGGGTATGGCTAGCTGAGGAGAACTAAATAGCTTGAAATAGATCTATACTAGTCTCCCTTTATTTCTTTGTCAGTAAAATATAAATTCAACATCAGAGAATTCCAAGGACCCCATAAATCCCAAATGTTCTCCTTTAGCTCCATGAAAATTGGCCATTTTCTTTAGGGTAGAGTAACCCTGTGCTGGTGGTCACAGTGCTGAACTATTTTAACACAGATGCACGCTCTTTTTGCATCAGCTTCTTTCCTCTTTAGTATTGTAAATCCCATCAGCTGAATTAGAGGTAGCCCTCAACTTAATAAATAAATAATAAATAAATAACTTTATTGTCATTGTACATATATACACAGTATACCCATACAACGAAATTCCCTTAACACCCAAAGACCAGGTCCAACACACATAACAATCCCCAAACACCCCCCCACCCACCCACCACAAATCCCCCACCCCTAAACCACCTAAACATCCACACAACAGACCAAGTAATGATGTCCAACAGCTCACTGATGGTGGCCCTTTAGTTCATTGTTGAGTGCAATTATAGCTCTGGGATAAAAACTATTCAGAAAACGTGTGGTCCGAGTTTTAATTGTTCTGTATCTTCTGCCAGAAGGCAACAGCCCAAAAAGATTGTAAGCAGGATGGGAAGAATCTCTGAGAATGTTCTGCAACTTTCTCAAACAGCAAGATTCGAAGATGTTGTCCAGGGCTGGTAGCTGGAGTCCGATGATATTCTGGGCAGTTTTAATGATTCTTTGTAGAGCATTTTTGTCCACTACAGATTTTATGGCCACAATTGGATCTAGAATATCAGATGCTAAGTGATGTGGCTGTTAAGTGAGTCATCATGTGACTGGACCTGATTTTATGACCAATTTTACAGCAGTCGCCAAGCAAATCAATTATTAAATGAATCATGCTCTCATTAAGAGATTCTGGCTTCCCCGATTGACTTTGATTGTCAGAAGCTGGCTTGGAAGATCAGAAATCATGATGACATCAGAGGTGGTACCAGGGATGAAATGTAAAATTTGTTATTACTGGTTCTGTGGCTTGGTGGTGGTGGGGTAATGTGACTGGGTGGGCGTGGCCAACTTTTTTTTTTTTTTACTTTTAAAAGCATTTTTTCTACAACTTCTTCGGCTGAAGAGGTTGTAAAAAAAATGCTTGTAAAAGGCTCTGATGATCCCAGCTGAGCTGCGTGATCATCAGAGGCTTTTTTTTAACTTTTAAAAGCATTTTTTCGGCAGAAGAAAAAACGCTTTTAAAAGTAAAAGAAAAAAAGGCCTCTGATGATTACATGGATCAGCTGGGCATGGGGGGTGGGGCAGGGATTTTTGCTACCGGTTCTCCGAATCACCCACCGCCATTGCTACCGGATGTGGCAATCCGGTCCAAACTGGGAGCATTTCACCCCTGGGTGGTACTCAGCTGGTTCGGACTGGTTCAGGTCAACCAGTAAAGGAGATCGCAGGTGGGCCTGCCCACCTGCCTCGGTGCTATGCCACCCTATTTAGGCACATTTTTGAGGCCGGGAGCATGCACGGAAGATATGCGCTCGCAACAAACTGGTGGTAACAAAATGTGAAACCCACTGCTGGATCACATGATCACAAGATCCTGCAACCTTCATAAATATGAGCCGGTTGCCAAGCCCCCAAATGGTGATCCCATGACTCCAGGGAGTGTTGCGATGATCACAACTTCAAGGACAGCTCATAAGTCACCTCTGTCTCTTCCAAGGCCATCCTGACTATGAACCATCATTAAACAAACAGCCATAAGTCGAGGACTACCTGCAATAAAATGGAAAGTCTCTTTGATTTACTTCCTTTCCTTTTTCCTTCCTTTCTTCTTTTAAACTTACCACCTCATCTTTCCTTTTAAGCTTCGCTCTGTTAACTTTCCCATCCCGTCAATAACTTCCCTCCTTCCTGTGGTATCTTTTCCCTTAACAGTATTTTAGTATAAAGATGTTGCTGCGGTTACCTATGTGAAGCACCAGATAGGTAGACCTGAAGGATGAGAGTAGGGAGCCACCTGGGGATCAACAGAAATAACTGTTTGTTTCCAAATTTTTCACCTAACTCTGAGCACTTTGACTTTGTTAAGGCAAGAAGAAGGATCCATATCCAAGCAATGGCAGTTGGGTTGCATTATAAAATAGTTGACATCTCTATTTCTTATGGCCAGAGGTGGGTTTCATATAATTTTACCACCGATTCGCCTCGCACTGAAAATGTGAGCGTGCGCAGCTTGCACACCTGCACGCGGCTTAGAAAATGTGGCTAAATAGGACGGCATAGCGCTGGGGGTGGGGGAGCCAGGGGCAGGGCCACCCGCAGGTCGCCACTACCGTTTCACCCAAACCCGTCCGAACCGGCTGAATACCACCACTGGTTACGGCCCTCTAAAGCAGGGGTCCAACCTTTTGGACCTGAGGGACCACTAAATTCATAATTTTAAACCCCACGGACCACTAATATGATCTGCCTAATGACCAGCTGGGTGGGTGTGGCTAGGTGGTCATGTGACTGGGTGGGCGTGGCCAACTCAATGTCACTTACATTGAGGGGCGCCTCGCCTGCCTCTACTCACAGTGCTCTGCCAGCCACTTCTCATTTCCCTGCCCGGGCTCCTTAGGGCCCCAAAAGGAAGCAGTTGTTGGAGCTAAGCAGCCACCACAAGAAAGAGTTGGCAAAACAGCTCAATTCAAATTGGATCTGACCGAGAAGGAGGCTCAGCAGAAGCACCTCACTGAGGACTATGAGCATATGCTTTCCGAGCAGACGGAAGACCTGCAGGAGTGCAAGGCCAGGTACTGGCGCCTGGAGGCTCAGCGGGCTGAGATGGTCAGCCAGTTCCATGATGCAGTCCCACTGGAACAAGGCCCTCTGGCTCCTTGCCACCAGCGGCACTTCCCTCCGGCCTTTGCCCAAAGCCCCGCACCAGGAGGCTGAAGTGGCCAAGTCGGAATTTCTGCCCCCCTCCAACCCACCCAAAAAGACTCCGAAGGGGGAGACTTTCTGCAGCAACACAAACGTTCACTGCATGTATCTGGCCCAGGGGCTTTACTTTGAGGACCCCTGATTTAGTGCAATATAAAAAAATGCAAATAATTTTTCTGCAGACCACCAAAATTTTCTCATGGACCACCAGTGGTCCACGGACCACCAGTTGGTGACCGCTGCTCTAAAGCAGCTACTTGTCTACTTCATCTTTATTTTTATTTTTCTTCATTTGATTATAGTTCCAGAGAGTCAGAACCTATGCAGACATCCAGTTTTCCGGAACATTCGTTTTTTTCTTTCTTTTTTTTTCATTTTTCAGGTGCATAAATTTTATTAAAGTTCTATACATAAAATAGACATTAGAAAATCAGACAACTACACAAACATATACAAAAACATAAATGGCAAGCACAAAATGAAACATCCAACTTAAAAAAAAAAACAGTCCACTTTTGCCCTTTACTTTCCACATGGATCTATTAATCATCTATTTCCTGACAGTTAGAACAATTAATCAGTGGAACAACTTGCCTCCAGAAGTTATATAACCTCATGGTATAGGGTTTCCTGAGCAGAGAGTTGGACTAGAAGACCTCCAAGGTCCCTTCCATCAGTGTTATTCTGAAGAACATTTCTTAGTCTGTTATACCATTGTAAATGCTATTTAAATTTTCCATTCTCTCTTCTTGTTTAAACACTAAAATGCTTTATCATCAAGTTCTGCTTTTGTAATATAACTCTTAAACAGACGCCGGTCTTTAATAAAAGACTTTGTAGATTTCTCTTTCATTGACTAGGAAAGTGTCTTTCAAATAAATAAAAGTAAATAAATAAAGGAAAGGATATGATGGCTCAGTGGCTAAGACACTGAGCTTGTCGATCGAAAAGTCGGCAGTTCAGCAGTTCGAATCCCTAGTGCCGCATAACGGGGTGAGCTCCTGTTACTTGTCCCAGCTTCTGCCAACCTAGCAGTTTGAAAGCACGTAAAAAATGCAAGTAGAAAAATAGGGACCACCTTTGGTGGGAAGGTAACAGCATTCCGTGTTCCTTTGGCATTTAGTCAAGCTGGCCACATGACCATGGAGACGTCTTCGGACAGCACTGGTTCTTCGGCTTTGAAACGGAAATGAGCACCACTCCCTAGAGTCGGGAACGACTAGAACATATGTGAAAGGGGAACCTTTATCTTTAAATAAATAAAAAGGTCCCCCAAAATGACAAACACTTAAAGTGTCCAAGAGAGCATCGTGGATCTGTCTGTGAAGTTCCCAAAAGTAGAAGTCAACTCCATTTTCCTTTCCTTTATCTTCTCAAATGAAGTAAGGGAACCTGAGTTATCTTGTAAGAAGCAAAGCAGGATCAGTTTTGGTGAATGTGTGTATGGAAGACCTACCAGGAAATCTCAGTAGATTAGACCAGTCCAAAAGGTGGGGGGGAAAGACCACATCCCAGCAGAAGAGACCAGCAAACAATGTCTTCATTGCTACCAAGATAATTACATGGTTACCTCAGTGCAATCATGGGAAACTGAGTTTAACTCAATGTTGACTAACTATCACTTCTAGGCTAAACGTCTTTTGCTTTTACTATCAACAGAGAAGGCTATTGAGTGAGATTTGGTCTTGCAGGTTCTCATAACCATCACATAGTTCCTGCCACTTCCCTGTGACCCACACAGGCTGAATTTTAAAGCAAAACAACCCCAAAACCAATTGTTCTGCTCTCTAGATCTGCTTGCATAAAGTTTCCATCTGTACTTTGCTTTATATTGTTGAAAGAAATGTCCTTCTGGGTTCAGTTCCAAGTGGGGGAAAAGACCTTCTTCATGGAAAGAAAGTTTATTGATGAACGGGATCACATGCCTTGGAGATCTTGGGTGAAAAAAGGGAAGAAATGCTGAGAGTCCCTGGGTTTTATACTCTCTCTGGCTTTGAACTTCCTGGGTCACATGTCATGGCTAGCTTTGTAGGTTGTCTGTGTGCTACGTTTGGTTGAATTTGTTGGGTGATGCAATGAAGGGCAATTAAATGGCTCTGCCTGAAGGAGGTAGATCTTTGTTATGTAGAATGGACCGGCTCAGGTCTTAATGGCCCATTGACAAAGAGGTGTGGGGGTGAGTTTCTGCCTCCCTTTTAGGGGAAATATTCTGCCCTTTTAATATTTCCTAAAATATTTCATTTTTCTAGGAGAGGGGTGGGTGCTAATTTCCTACAATATCTTGATCCTTATTCTTATATTACGAATCTCCTTCCTGCATATGGACATAGTCCTGGTTATTCCTCTCTTAGTCAATCAGGCTGAAGATGTTTCCGTGTCGTGCTTCACCTCTTATAAAATCAAGAACTGAATTTTCAGCATGATCACTCAGTGTGGAGGTAATCTCTCTCCTAGCTGAATGCATCTCTCATTCACTCAAGTTACATTTTTTAGCTTTGTATCAAGAAAAAGAAACATGTACAAGGCCATGAGTTGACTGTGAACAACTGCTGATATTCCCATAAATACATCTATTTGTTAGTTTAAACCCTTCCTGTGTCCTTTTCCATTACAATAAACCTCAAAAACAGGTACAAGGGAGTTTGCATATGGCTAAAGATTTATTTCTATAACCTAGTTCACAAAGAGAGCTAGAAAATTTAGTCCATCTCATTGTATGGTTACAACCTTTCACCCAGGGGTGAAATCCAGCAGGTTCTGGAGAACCTGTAGCGGAAATTTTGAACAGTTCAGAGAACCGGTAGCAGAAATTTTGAGTAGTTCGGAGAACCGGCAAATACCACCTCTGGCTGGTCCCAGAGTGGGGTGGGAATGGAGTTTTTGCAATATCCTTCCCCCAGGAGTGGGGAGGGAATGGGGATTTTGCAGTATCCTTCCCCTAGAGTGGGGTGGGAATAGAGATTTTTCAGTATCCTTCCCCCTGCTATGCCCACCAAGCCATGCCCACCAAGCCACACCATGCCCACCATGCCACGCCCACAGAACCAGTAGTAAAAAAAATGGATTTCACCACTGCTTTCACCCCCAAAAAAGGATTCACCTTTCTAGTTTATTTAAGTAGAATAGAATAACAGAGTTGGAAGGGACCTTGGAGGTCTTCTAGTCCAACCCCCTGCTTAGGCAGAAAACCCTACACCACTTCAGACAAATGACTATCCAACATCTTCTTTAAAACTTCCAGTGTTGGAGCATTCATAACTTTGGGAGGCAAGTTATTCCACTGATTAATCGTTCTAACTGTCAGGAAATTTCTCCTTAGTTCTAAGTTGCTTCTCTCCTTGATTAGTTTCCACCCATTGTTTCTTGTCCTACCCTCAGATATGTGGATACAACATTTATAACCAGGTCTGTTAATGCCCAAATAGTTTCAATGGCACAACATCCTATGATTAATTAGTGTTAACCTTTAGGGTTTAACTTTTGCATTTTTGGTCAACTTATGATTTATGGCTATCTTATATTGAATTAACTCAGAAAATGGGTTAATTAAAAAGTTGGGGGCTCAGGTTTTTCAGGACACAGATATCAATTGTGTCTGCAATTCATAGTCACCCATCTTCAAGGTCAAAACATTCAAAGAGAAAGTCATGGGAAAGGCCGGAAAAAAAAAATTAAGAAAGGAAATCTGTACATCTCTATTGAAAAGAATTACGGTATCTTAAGTTCTAGAATGGAACTAAGAATGCTTGAAAGAATAAAATTACTACCAGTAATAGCAATATAAATCTCTGGTAGGCATCACTGTCACTCATCTCTAAGCAAAGAGACAGCACTTCTCAAGATGTCCTTCATTTCTCCGAAGCTCTGGGTTTCCAGGTTCTTCTGTTTCCAGGTTCTTCCCCTTGAATCTCAGAGAAGAATTTCAGGGGCCCCAAGATTTTACATGGAATGGTAACCGACATCCCCGAGCCGAGGTGGCACAGTGGTTGGAGTGCAGTACTGCAGCTACTTCAGCTGACTGCTAGTTCAGCAGATCAGCAGATCAGATCTCACCGGCTCAAAGTTGACTCAGCCTTCCATCCTTCCGAAGGTGGGTAAAATGAGGATCCAGATTGTTGGCGGCAATATGCTATTTAGTTTACTGTCTTTGGTGTAAGCCGCCCAGAGTCCTCGGAGAGTAGGCGGCATAGAAATATGAATAAATAAATAAATAAATAAATAAATAAATCCCAAGTCACCAATGCCATCATTTGACTGAAACCTCTAACTTCTAGTTTCAGCTCTTGAGAGACACCTCAAGCGTCCAGTGCTGTCTTCCATCTGAAACATCTAGCCCCCTGGGTCAGCTCCTGAGTGATTCCTCAGACCGGTAGCACTATCTTCTGACAGCTAAAGTTTTCAGAGCCCCTGACTGACATTCCAAATCTCCAATGCTATCTTCTGACTGACACCTCAAGCATCTGGTGTTATCTCCTGCGGGACACCTCAATTTTCCCCATGCCAACTTTCACAAATCTGGTTGACCTGGAGCCCCGTTCAGTGTACAATGCTTCAAAGTTGAGGGAAAGAGGGAATGGACTAGCATCGCTGATAAGGCCACCCTCAAGGCAGGAAGCAGCCTCTTTCGTCTCTTGTTGTTTATAAATAATTTACTTCCACCTGCTCAGAATTATAAATTGCAATGGGATTGTACACACACGGTGGCTATAAAGGAAAAGCGAATATGTATATCAGTCTGAATATATGTTGTTGATATCAACGTATGAGGTGCTAGCATTTCAAATCCATCCTTTCCAGCTTGGAGCGATGGAAAATTCATCCATGGAATGGATGTTTTTTTTTTCTTTTCCTCAGCAACAAATGAGGATCTACAGGCCTATTTTGTGTTGAGAATGCATTTTACTTGTTCCAAAACCCTACATAATGGGTTTTGTAATGCACCTAAGCAGAAAATCCCTAGATATTTATTTTTGTGAGCATTTGTATGCATACCCTGAATGTGTCATTACATTGCGTCTGTTTTCCGGCTGGTAGGATTTAGGTAACATATGTTAGCTTGTAGACAGCCTCTAGATCAGGGCTTGCATGGAATAACAGAATAACAGAGTTCGAAGGGACCTTGGAGGTCTTCTAGTCCAACCCTCTGCTCAAAGAAGAGATTCTATATATCATTTCAGAAAAATGCCTGCCCAATTTTTTTCTTAAAAACCTCCAGTGATGGAGCACCCACACCTTATGGAGGCAAGTTGTTCCACTGATTAATTGTTCTGTCAGGAAATTTCTCCTCAGTTCTAGATTGTATCTCTCCTTGATTAGTTTCTTGCTTCTTATCCTGCCTTCAGGTGCTTTGGAGAATAGGTTGACCCTGCTTCTTCTTCGTGGCAGCCCCTTTGACACCAGAATACTCCTAGCATTCCAATATGATGTCTTTAGATACAGTGGTAGGTTGGCCTCGGTTTGGACCGGTTTGCAAGAACCGGTAGTAAAACCGGCGGGACCCAGACGTCATCATAGGTCAGTGATGGCTAACCTTTTTGCTGTCGCGTGCCAAAAGCGGGGGGAGAGCGGGGGGATCGTGCATGTGCGTGCCCACACCCATAATTCAATGCCCACCCGTGCTCCACCCTCCCGCGCACGTGTGCGTGCTCCCCCCGCGCTCCCCCCGCTTTTGACACGTGATGGCACAGTGGGCCCATTTTTCACTCTCCCCCGGCTCCAGAGGCTTTCTAGGAGCCTGGGGAGGGCAAAAACGGTCTTCCTCAACCCCCCCTGGAGGCCCTCTGGAGGCTGGAAACAGCTCATTTCCCGACTTCAGGTGGGCCCGGAAGGCCCAAAAATCAGCTGGCCAGTGGGCACATGTGTGCTGGAGCTGAGCTAGGGCAACACTCGTGTGCCCTCAGATATGGCTCCGCGTGCCACCTATGGCACCCGTGCCATAGGTTTGCCATGACAGTCATAGGTGATCTGCGCATGCACAGAAGAGCGCAGGCGCGATGTGAACCGGTGGTAAAGGTAAGTAGAACCCACCCCTGCTTGGATATCATGTCACTCCCAATCCTTCTTTTCTTCAAACTACCCAAACATACCCAATTTCTACAACTGCTCTTCATATGTTTTAGCCTCCAGGTAAATACAATTCCTGGGATAAAACTGAGGTATGGGTGTGCTTATGGCACACAGGATAAAACATATCCCAAATGAACAGGACAGTCCTTGTGGTTAGTAGGAAATGTAACGCTGCTAAATTTAGGAATCTGAGTTACCTGTCAAAAATTCAATTTCACTGGGAAGCAGAGGTCAATATTTATAGGCTGATTGGTAATGATCATGGTATATACTGTAGAAGATTGCAGCTTGGAAGATAAGAGGATAAAATGGTAAAGAACACAAATTAACCAATGAAATGAAAGAAAACAGGCATGTTGTGTGTTTGTGAAGCTAAAACAGGAATGGATGCAAGAGACTTTAATAATGATCTCTGAACTTGTGCAAAGGAATGAATGAACAGGTGTATGGAAGTGAAGTTATAGGCATAATTATGAATGCAGGGGCTGAAATGAATCTGAGAAAGCATGAATTGATGTTATTTAGATGTTATTTCAGGGTACAATGACTCAGCAGTTAAAGATACTTAGCTTGTGAGAGGGAGAGCCAATAGCCTAGGTTCGAGACCCGAGTTCCATGCAATGGGTTGAGCTCCTGATACTTGCCTCAGGTCTGGCTCACTTAGCAGTTCAAAGACATGCAAATGAGAGTAGATAAATAGGTACCATGCCAGTTGGAAGGTAACAATGTTCCATGCTCCTTTAGTGTATAGCTATGCTGGCCACATGGCCAAAAAACAGAGATGAGCACCAAAGACTAGAGTCAGACATGACCGACCGGGAAACCTTTATCTAGATGTTATTTAGATTGGATGCTTATGGAAGTGGGAATATTCCTAGTGTCAAGCTTCAAAACTATTATCGCTTCTCAGCTTGCTAATGAACTATGGGGGGAGGGAAGGGGGGGAGATAGGTTTCAGACATCAAAACGCCAGGCATGAGAACCAAGGACGTTTCGGCAGGTGTTTATCAGAGTCAGAAAGACTTTCTCACAACAATACCAGGAGACTCAATTGGACAATATGACCTGCTCTAATTGGAGGGAGGCAGAACCAGAACTTTGACTATGTAGGTTTGCATGGGAAATAGCCAGATCTAGTTTTTGTCCTCCTCGGTGCCGAAATGATGTACTCAATCAAGTTTTGCATTAGGAGATTGGATCGTCTTGGCTGTGATTACTTTGATTGGGTTCGTCTCTCGGAACCTTGGCGCTTAGGTTGGTGACAGTTGCATGCTACTCTCCCATGTATCACAGTATTAAAAGAACTAAAGACAGGTCTATTGAAAATTGGGGGGTGTGTGGAACTGGGGGCCTGTGCATCGAGAAGAGGCTCATCCTCTTCTTCCTCTTCACTTATGGGAGCTTCTGGAGGTTCTGAAGGCCCTGGCTGAATCCCCGCCTCTGGCACCACATCTTCTCCAGCCTCCTCATTGTCCGACTCGAATGCCAGCTGCACAGGCTGCTGGTGCAGCACCACACCAGCCTCCTCGCTGTCTGAATCAGCTACTAGCTGCACAGGCCGCTGACGGGCCACAACACTTGCTCAGCACTGGAAATTCTGGTCTCAATTGTGGTCACAAGTCGAGGCCTGCCTGTAGTCCAAAAGATCTTCAGCAATTCCTCAGTATCAGGTTGAGTGCAATTTGACTCTAAGACAGGGGTGTCAAACTCAAGGCCTGTGGGCCGAATCTGGCCAGTGGGGTGCTTAAATCTGGCCTGCGGGGCCGGCCTGGAAATTGCAAAGGACTGGCCCACACATTGCCCCCCAACACCCATTTTGGCCAGCAAGGTGCTGCAGGAGGAATCTGTCCCATGTCCTTCTCCCGACCCCTGGCCAGCCCATGGAGGAGAAGTACAATGCTGATTCAGCCCTCAAAGAAATCTTTTGACACCCCTGCTCTAGGAGCTTATCAACTGGCGCTCTATCGTCCATAATTTTATATTTTCTATTCATGTGGTTTTCTTGGGCAAAATACAGAAGTGATTTACCACTGTCTTTGCCTGCACAGCATAAACAAATGCCTTTGCTGTGGTCACTAAAATGACCCTCTGCTTTTGCACCTTCCTAGGTCAGGGGTGTCAAACTCGATGTCATTGAGGGCCACATCAGGGTTGTGTTTGACCTCGGGGGGCCAGGTGGGCATGGCCAGATCGTCACTCGTGTTGGGGGCAACTGTGGTGGCCCAGGTTGGGCTGGGGGGATCTATTGTCCTCCTGGCAGGGGTGAAATCCAGCAGGTTCTGATAGGTTCTGGAGAACCGGTAGTGGAAATTTTGAGCAGTTCGGAGAACCGGTAGCGGAAATTTTGAGCAGTTCAGAGAACTGATAGTGGAAATTTTGAGTAGTTCAGAGGACCGGCTGGCTGGCCTCAGAGTGGGGTGGGAATGGTGATTTTGCAGTATCCTTCCCCTGCCACGCCCACCAAGTCACACCACACCCAATAAGCCACGCCCACAGAACCGGTAGTAAAAAAAATGTGGATTTCACCACTGCCTCCTGGTCTCCGTTTTTGACTGCAATGGCCTCCTCCAATCCTCTGCCAGGGGAAACAGAGCCCGGAAGGGCCACATGCACGCCTCCCGAGCTCAGTTTTCACTGGCAGAGGCACCGCAGGCCGGTCCTTCACTGTTTCCAGGGTGGCTCTTCAGGCTAGGTCTAACCACTCCTGATCCGGCCTACAGGCCTTGAGTTTGACACTCCTGTCCTAAATCATGGCTGCCCAATATAGGTGTCTGCCTGTTTTAAGTGTGCAGCTGGGATGACCTTCAAAACTCCTACATAGGAGCCATTGGTGACATAGTGGTTAGAATGCAGTATTGAAGGTTAATTCTGCCGACTGCCAGGAGTTTGATCCTGACCAGCTCAAGGTTAACTCCGCCTTCCATCCTTCCGAGATGGGTAAAATGAGGACCCAGATTGTTGGGGGCCATAGGCTGACCCTGTAAAATTGCTTAAAGCAGGTTGTAAAGCTCTGTGAATAGGTATATTAGTCTAAGTGCTAAGTGCTATAACTTTGGAGACTTTGCTAGGGGAATATACATCTGGCTTACATTCCTGGCATTCTTTAGCCATCCCTCCCAGGAACATCCCTGCCATAATAAGACAGCATAGCAGGACTTGAGAAGAGAGGAGGGGGGGAGGTTGTACTCCGAAGAACACTTCATAATGTGCTTTGCAATCATCATGAAACTTTCATATATATTCCCGTGCATGGCTTGTTCATTGGCAGAAATAAATGCAAGCTTGCAAGGTCTGAAGTAATCATTATAGATATGGGAGGTTTGTTGCAAAATGGTTAAGACATACTTTGCAGTGGCTGTTGCCAGAACACAGTGTAAGTGTTTTCATTATTAACAACTTGTTCATTTATTATAAATCAATACCCTGGCTCTCCTGCTTAGAGAATATTTGAGCAAAGAGGTGATATATTTTCCTTCCTTCCTTCCTTCCTTCCTTCCTTCCTTCCTTCCTTCCTTCCTTCCTTCCTTTCTTCCTTCCTTCCTTCTTTCCTTGGTATTATCTGCTTCCTTAGCCAGTGTATTGTTGATTGGACAACTGTAGTCTTTCTTTCTTTCTTTCTTCCTTCCTTCCTTCCTTCCTTCCTTCCTTCCTTCCTTCCTTCCTTCCTTTCTTTCTTTCTCTCTGTCTTTCTTTCTTTCCTTCCTTTCTCTCTCTCCCCCTTCCCTCCCTCCCTTCCTCTCTTCCTCCTTTTTTCTTTTTTGTTTCTTTTTTTGTTTCTTTTTTTGTTTCTTTCTTTGTTTCTTTCTTTGTTTCTTTCTTTGTTTGTTTGTTATTTTCTTTCTTTCTTTCTTTCTTTCTCTTTCTTTCCTTCCTTTCTCTCTCTCTCCTCCCTTCCCTCCCTCCCTTCTTTCTTTCTTTCTCCTCTCTCTCTTCTTCCCTCCCTCCCTCCCTCCCTCCTTCCTTCTTTCCTTCCTTCCCACATAGAATGGAAACAGTATTTAGTATATGTTGTATTATCGAACAGCCAAGCTTTATCACTAACTTAAGAAACCATCCGTGTCCCCTCTGAGCTTTTGATATAGTAATAAGAAAGCAGACTTCAGTCATGACGTGAGTTTCCAAATCATAAGTAGGCTTGTATAAGCAAAATGGGGAGCACATCCCAAAATGACTTTTGACCTACCCCCATTTTTTTCTGCACGAGCCTGATTAGATTTTAAAAATACATAGCACCCCTGCCCATCTCAAATTTGCATGCTATTATCCCAACTCATATTTTGAAATTTTCTCCTTACCTTGGAGACACCCCAATTCCTTTCTTCACAAATTGGGCAGAGAATTTAGAGTCCCCTGCTCTAATATTTCCTTTTAAAGCTGAAACCCCATCCTGCAGGTTACAGGCTGCAGAGGGAAATGCAGATTTTATGATTCAACAGCTACATTGACTCTATAAAGATGATCAGGAGACTGGAGGCTAAAACATCTGAAGAACGGTTGCAGGAACTGGGTATGTCTAGTTTAATGAAAAGAAGGACTAGAGGAGACATGATAGCATTGTTCCAATATCTCAGGGGCTGCCACAAAGAAGAGGGAGTCAAGCTATTCTCCAAAGCACCTGAGGGGAGGACAAGAAGCAATGGCTGGAAACTAATCAAGAAGAGAAGGAACTTAGAACTAAGGAGAAATCTCAGCTCAGATCATCTCAGCGTATTGTGGCACACACACTAACCAGATTCCTTTGTTATGATGTGCAGTTGTATGCTAGCTCTTTAGAACCCTTGGGTTCCACACAACCTCCTTTAAATGGAGTTTATAATTATAGGAAATTAAAGAAAACATTCTTCCTAAAATATTAAATGGTACACAAAGATTTGATTTTAAATGGAAAAGGGGCTGAGATTTTTTTTTAAAAAAAAGGATTTTAAAAGGAAAAACCTGACACCAATGATCCACCTATCCGTATCCATCTTCATACCCACAATTTTCAGGAAATTTAAAAAAAAAATACAGAAATCAACACTCATTACATTCATACACCTGACATCGTTACGTTGTAATTCCCATCATGAGATTTTATAAACATCCCTGCAGAAATTTCTTGCAAAAGGATTTTGGATGTAGAGCAATCATAAATGTAAAGATGGATGCAGGTGTGGGGCAAGGGAGGAAAAGAAGACGGAATCACCAATCTTCAGATGCGCTTCCAACCTGCTCCACCTTCATTCTGGAAATGACTTTTGAGAGTTAGAATCAATGTAGTTTTAAAAATGTAAGAACTAAAACTCGTTGTCCTCCCAAGCCAAATCTACAATCCTGGCTAGAATTAGAATAGAATAGAACAGTGTGGGTGAAACTTTTCGGCACTGAGTGCCAAAACAAGAGCCTTGGTAGTACAGTGGTCTAAGGCACCTTGTTATTAAGACCAGATGCCTGCAATTACTGCAGGTTTGAATCTCGCCAGGCTCAAGGTTGACTCAGCCTTCCATCCTTTCTAAGATAGGTAAATTGAGGACCCAGTTTGTGGGGGCAATAAGCTGACTTTGTATAAATATACAAAAGGATGAAGGCTATCGCTTAACGCATTGTAAGCCGCCCTGAGTCTCCGGAGAAGGGCGGCATATAAATCAAATTAAAAAAAAAACAAAAAACAGGAGTGCGCGTGCGTGCGCAAGGAAGCGCGGGAAAGTGGAAGAGCAGCTCCCCAAGGACATGTGTGCGCCGGGAAGCTAGGCTTCCAGTTTATGGCATGCGCATGTGTGCCGGTCACCTGGTCTTCCGGTTTCTGGCATGCATGCGTGCACGAAAACCAGTTGGCATGTGCAACCCAGAACCGGAAGAGCAACGGGGGACAGCTGGCGTGCCCGGAGAGATGGCTCTGCGTGCCACTTCCAGAATGCATGCCGTAGGCTTGCCATCACTGGAATAGAATAACAGAGTTGGAAGGGACCTTGGAGGTCTTCTAGTCCAATCCCCTGCTTAGGCAGGAAACCCTACACCACTTCAGACAAATGGTTATCCAACCTCATCTTAAAAACTTCCAGTGTTGGAGCATTTATAACTTCTGGCGACAAGTTGTTCCATTGATTAGTTGTTCTAACTGTCAGGAAATTTCTTCTTAGTTCTAGGTTGCTTCTCTCCTTGATTAGTTTCCACCCATTGCTTCTTGTCCTATCTTCAGGTGCTTTGGACAATAGCTTGACTCCCTTTTCTTTGTGGCAGCCCCTGAGATATTGGAACTCTGCTATCATGTCTCCTCTAGTCCTTCTTTTCATTAAACTAGACATACCCAGTTCCTGCAACCGTTCTTCATATGTTTTAGCCTCCAGTCCCCTAATCATCTTTGTTGCTCCTCTCTGCACTCTTTCTAGAGCAAGGCTGTTAAACTCCCGGGCCGCAGGCCAGATGCATCATGCGCTGGCCATGCCCATGCCTGGTTTAATGAAGGGGAAAAAAGTCCCGATATGCCATGTGACACCTCTGTGACGACATGAGTTTAACACTCCTGTTCTAGAATCTCAACATCCTTTTTACATTGTGGCGACCAAAACTGGATGCAGTATTCCAAAATAATAATTATATTATCCAAGCATCATTTGGTATAGTAATCCAGACTGAAGCAGTAGCCAAAAAAGCTAATACAATCCTTGGTTGTATAAACAGAGGCATAGAATCAAAATCACGTGAAGCATTAATATCGCTTTATAAAGCCTTAGTAAGACCACACCTGGAATACTGCATCCAGATTTGGTCGCCACATGACAAAAAAGATGTTGAGACTTTGGAAAAAGTGCAAAGAAGAGCAACTGAGATGATTAAAGACCTGGAGACTAAAACATATGAAGAACAGTGGCAGGATTTGGACTTGGCTAGTCTAGAGAAAAGAAGGACTAGCAGGGTCATGATAGCAATATCAATAGGACTTAGACTTATATACCGCTTCACAGTGATTTACAGCCCTCTCTAAGCAGTTTACAGAGTCAGCATCTTGCCCCCAACAATCTGGGTCCTCATTTTGTCGACCTCGGAAAGATGGAAGGTTGAGTCAACCTTGCGCTGGTGAAATTCGAACTGCCGAATTGCTGGCAGCCGGCAGTCAGCAGAAGTAGCCTGCAGTACTGCATTCTAACCACTATGCCACCATGGCTCTGATATCATTATTCTAGTATTTGGGTGGCTGCCACAAAGAGAAGGGGATCAATTTATTTTCCAAAGCACCAGAGGGTAGGACAAGAAACAACGGATGGAAACTAATCAAGGAGAGAAGCAACCTGGAATTAAGGAGAAACTTCCTAACAGTGAGGACAACTAACCAGTGGAACATCTTGCCTTCAGAAGTTGTGGATGCTTCATCACTGGAGGTTTTTAAGAAGAGACTGGACAGTCACTTGTCTGAAATGGTGTAGGATCTTCTGCTTGAGCTGGGGGCTGAACTAGAAGACCTCCAAGGTTCCTTCCAACTCTATTCTGATTCTGATTCTGATTTATTCCTAACATCTCTTGAACTTAATGAAGGCATGTCCACCACCTCTCCGAATATTTACTTTGATTGTCAAATTGTTTTTAACAATTGTTTTTGGCCATATGTCTATGGAAATTCTCAGTCATCTATGTCATGGTTCTCCCAAAGGTGCTTTTTCAAAGGGCAACTGGACTTTCTTTGTTTTTCCTTGAAGGCATTTCACTTCTCATTCAAGAAGCTTCTTCCGTTCTGACAATGGTGGAGAATGGAAGGATTTATATTCCCTGCAGTCATCTGATTGTTAGCAGTCTTTCTGAGAGTCATTGAGGCCACTTGGAGGTTTATCTGGCAGATACGACACTGCCTACCTTGTGTTTACAACACAGTCCTTTCAGCAGTTCCAAGAAGGTTCCACACCCATTTGCACTACTCAGGTGACCCTGAGGGCAGTGAGAAACTTTCAAGTGGCCTCAATGACTCTCAGAAAGAGTGTAAATGACCCGATGACTGCAAGGAATATAAATCCTTCCATTCCCCACTATTCAGTCAGAACTGAAGAAACTTCTTGGATGAGAAGCCAAATGTCTTCAAGGAAAAACAAAGGAAGTCCAGTTTCCTCTTGAAAAAGCACCTTTGGGGCTTTGGGCAACATTTATTTATTTATTTATTTATTTTATTTGTCAAGAACGTATTAGGTAATATGTATAAGTATAAGCATGAATTGAATACATAAAATCGATACGAATAGAGGAAACATTAGGACAGGGACGGTAGGCACGCTGGTGCGCTTATGCACGCCCCTTATAGACCTCTTAGGAATGGGGTGAGGTCAACAGTAGACAGTCTTAGGTTAAAATTTTGGGGGTTTCAGAATGAAACCACAGAGTCAGGTAGTGCATTCCAGGCATTGACCACTCTGTTGCTGAAGTCGTATTTTCTGCAATCAAGTTTGGAGCGGTTCACTTTAAGTTTGTATCTATTATTTGCTCATGTATTGTTATGGTTGAAGCTGAAGTAGTCATTGACAGGTAGGACATTGTAGCAGATAATTTTATGAGCCACGCTTAGGTCATACCGAAGGCAGCGTAGTTCTAAGTTTTCTAAGCCTAGAATTTCAAGTCTGATGGCATAAGGTATTTTGTTGCGAGTAGAAGAGTGGAGGACTCTTCTTGTGAAATATTTCTGGACACGTTCAATTGTATTAATGTCCGATATGAAGTGCAGGTTCCAGACAGATGAGCTATAGGTTTACAACTCTTAATGCCTTTTTGGCGATGTTTTGGCAAAGTTGGCCCTCCTGTGACCAAAGGCTGTTTCTCTACCTGTTCTCCAAAGCACCTGAGGGCAGGACAAGAAGTAATGAGTTGAAACATATCAAAGAGGGATCTAACCAAAACTAAGGAGAAATTTCCTGACAGTGAGAACAATTAATTAGAGGAATGGCTTACTTCTGGAAGTTGTGGGTGCTCCATCGCTGGAAGTTTTCAAGAAAGTCTTGACAGGTTTTTGTCAGAAATGGTGTAGAGCAGAGGTCTTCAAACTTGGCAGCTTTAAGACTTGTGGACTTTAACTCCCAGAATTCTCCAGCCAGCATAGCTGGCTGGAGAATTCTGAGAGTTGAAGTCCACAAGTCTTAAAGCTGCCAAGTTTGAGGACCCCTGATATAGAGTCTTGAGCAAGAGGTTAGGCTTGAAGACCTCCAAGTTCTCCTCCAACTCTATTGTTCTCTGTTCTGGGATTTATGGATTTCCTTGGGATGGCATCTCTGAACTTCTACTTCTCAGAATCACAGAACCATTCCTGAAAGCTTTTCTAGTCCAACTTCTGGATAGTGTAGGATTCACTAGAACAGGGGTCACTAACCTTTCGGACCAAAGGCACCACTAAATTCATAATTTTAAATCCCACAGACCACTAATATGATCTGCCGAATGACCGGCTGGGTGGGCGTGGCAAGGTGGTCATGTGACTGGGTGGGTGTGGCCAACTCGATGTCACTCACGTCAAGGGGCACCTTGCCAGCCTCTACTCGCTATTCCTCGCCTGCCTGGGCTCCTTAGGACCCCAACAGAAAGCAGTTGCTGGAGCTAAACAGCCACCATGAGAAAGACTTGGCAAAACAGCTGGCTCAGTTCGAATTGGATCTGACCGAGAAGGAGGCTCAGCAGAAGCACCTCACTGAGCACTACAAGCATAGGATTTCCAAGCACAGGGAAGACCTGCAGGAGTGCAAGGCCAGGTACAGGCGCCAGAAGCCTCAATGGGCTGAGATGGTCAGCCAGTTCCAGGCCATGATACAGTCCCATTGGAACAAGGCCCTCCCTCTTTGCCACCAGAGGCACTTCCCTCCAGCCTTCGCCCAAAATCCTGCACCAGGAGGCTGAAGAGGACCCCAAGTCGGAATTTCTGCCCCCCTCCAATCCACGCAAAAAGACCCAGAAGGGGGAGACTCTCTGCAGCAACACAAACGTTCATTGCACGTATCCATCCCAGGGGCCGTAGTTTGAGGACCCCTGATTTAGTGCAATATAAAAAATGCAAATATTTTTTCGCGTGGACCACCAGTGGCCCATGGACCACCAGTTGGTGACCGCTGCACTAGAATGTCTCTGAGATGACTATCCAAACCTCTAGCACAGAGGTCTTCAAACTTGGCAGCTTTAAGACTTGTGAACTTCAACTCCCAGTATTCTTCTGGGAGTTGGAAGTCCACAAGTCTTAAAGCTGCCAAGTTTGAAGATCTTTGCGTCTAGCAGGACAACCTGTTCTTCTGGTTGACAGCTCAGAGGTTCTCTTGATACCTAACTATATCTCTTGCCTGGTTTTCTCTTCTCAAGGCTTCCAGGTATCTCTATAACTAGTAGAGCAATATATCTTACTATGAATGGGAAAAACTATTTGGTTTTCGATGAGTTTTCCTTTTAAAGCCTATATTTGTTTCGTGCCTTTTCGTGTTTTTGCATCCATCTGAGCATATTTTTATTAAATGTCATCATGAATTTTTTATGTTGTTTTGTCTGCAGTCCTTTTCATATAGACTTTTTCGGGACATGTTTGCTCGTATGCATATTTTATATAGAGTTTTTCCTACTGTACATGTTTTTGCAAAATAATTTATCTGATACTTGACCTTTCAAATGCCATTTTCTCTAGTGTATCATTAAATGTATTCCTTGATTGAAAAACCACATCACAAAGTTCAGAACTGAATGACCATTGTAGGAAAATTATATATACCACACTTGCAATAGTTGAGGAATTTGTTTAGAAGGTATAAAGCAAGGTGGTCCAAACAAGATTTTCTTCAATCTCTCCAATTTCTCATTTTTTAAAAAAGGTGAAGATTTCCTCTGTCCAGTCATGTCCATCTCTAGGGGGCGATGGTCATCTGTACTTCCCAGGTGAGGGAACCAGCATTGTCAAAAGATGCTTCAGTGCTCATGTGGCCAATGCAACTATTTGCCGAGGCACATGGAATGCTGTTATTTTCCCACCAAAGTGGTACCTATTTATCTACTCACATTTCCATGCTTCCAAACTGCTAGGTTGACAGGAGCTGGGCCAAGGACAGGAGCTCACCCTATCACACAGTGCTTGAGTCTTGAACTGCCAACCTTCCGGTCCACAGCCCAGTGTCTTAACCGCTAGGCCACTTTAGCCTTCCCTAACTCAAATAACCCCAACATTTGTGGATTTCAAATCCCAGAATTCTCGGTAATTAAGAGTTCTGAAAGAGGAAACCCACATTCATTTGAAGGCAATGCCGACTAAGGAATGTCTGTCTGATCACTTTTTTTTTTATAAAAAAGAACTAACATTAGAAAAGATGTAAAAAAAAAACCCCAACAACTTTAAAAACAAAATACGGAAGAAAGCAATATTGTCAGGAGCATTTGAATGTTTAGCGTTCCTGGTGAGTTGAGTTCTGAAATCTCTTAAGATGACAGAAAAGATCTTTTGAGCTGAAACCTCTAAAAAAAAAAAAAATTGGTGGTCTTGAAAGATTTAAGCCGTTTAATATTTTCTGTACTCTACACAAGAAACCACAGGAATATAGAACAGCTGATTTGTACAACTATGCTGAGTTTCAAAGGAGCACTTTGAATTAATGAATCTTCCATCTCTGCATTTGTTCAAAGCATGTCCAAAGGTAACGTAACATTAATGGTGCTCTGTGTAACTTTGATCCAAGATGATTAAAGGGGACTTTGGTACATGGGTGCACATGTTCCACAGCCCCCTTTTCTTTAGAATATAGTGATGGGTCAAATCAAATGTTCAAATAGAGTAATCAGTGGAACAGCTTGCCTCCAGATGTTATGGGTGGTCCATCACTTGAGGCTTTTAAGAAGAGATATAGCAGTGGTGAAATGTAAAATTTGTTACTACCGGTTCTATGGGCGTGGCTTGGTGGTGGTGGGTCATGTGACTGGATGGGCGTGGTCAACTTTTTTTTTTACTTTTAAAAGCATTTTTTTACATCCTATTCGGGCGACACAGCTGGCGGCACAGCTGTGATCGTCAGAGCCTTTTGTTTTTTTACTTTTTAAAAGCATTTTTACTACCGGTTCTGGAAAACCGGGAGTAAAAAATGCTAAAAAAGTTTTTTAAAAAAGTTCTGATGATCGCGCGTCACTCAACTGATCATCGGAACTTTTTTTAAAAAACATTTTTACTACCGGTTCGGCGAACCAGTAGCCTTTTTTACTACCGGTTCGGCGAACCAGTAGCCTTTTTTACTACCGGTTCCGGCGAACCGGACCAAACCGGGAGCATTTCACCCCTGAGATATAGGATCTCCTGCTTGAGCTGGGGTTTGGATTAGAACACCTCCAACATCCCGTTCAACTCTGTTACAGGTAGTCCTTGACTTACATCAGTTTGTTTAATGACCGTTCGTTGTTACAACGGCAGTGAAAAAAGTGACTTATGACCATTTTTCACACTTACAATCATTGCAGCATCCCCCACGGTCACATGATCAAAATTTGGATGCTTGGCAACTACCTTTCCCATCTTCCCTTATATAAGACTTTTCGGTAGTTTTGCAGAACTTGAGATGAGTTTGCAGAAGAAATTCCTGATTTATTTATTTTTTTTGCCACAGATAGTCCTTGACTTACGACAGTTCATTCCGTGACTGTTTGAAGTTACAACAGCACTGAAAAAAGTGAGTTTTGACAGTTTTTCACATTTATGACCATTGCGGCATCCTCATGGTCACATGATCAAAATTCAGACGATGGTTGCAGTCTTCCAGAGTCATGTGCGATCCTTTTGCGACCTTCTGACAAGCAAAGTCTGTGGGGAAGCCAAATTCACTTAACAACTGTGTTACTAATTTAAGAACTGCAGTGATTCACTTAACATGTCCGGTAAGAAAGGACATAACATGAGAGCTCCTGGATTGGAGCTGAAAGGCGAAAGGGAAGCAGTATGCTCCCTCCCATATTGAGATAAACCAGGTGCTTCGACAGAAAAACACTATATACATACATATATACATACATACATACATACATACATACTAATAATTCCATCTTCAATTAAACAATGTGTCATCCGGGTACAAATATCTTTGTATAATGATAATCAAGATTTACAACAATATTCATTACAATGACGACTTCAGCTTCAACCACAACAATACACGAGTAAATAATAGATACAAACTCAAGGTAAACCGCTCCAAACTCGTTTACAGAAAATACGACTTCAACAACAGAGTTGTCAATGCCTGGAATGCACTATCTGACTCTGTGGTTTCTTCCCCAAACCCCAAAACTTTATCCTTAGACTGTCTACTGTCAACGTCACCCCATTCCTAAGAGGTCTGTAAGGGGCATGCATAAGCACACCAATGTTCCTACCGTCCCTGTCCTATCGTCCCTATTTATTCATCTCCATCGCATGTATTCATAATCATGTTTATACTTATATCTGTTATCTTATACATGCTTGACAAAATAAAAAAAAAACATTAATTCTATAATATTAAAATGATAATATTAAACATAATACTTGCTTCTCTCTCTTAACATATCTTCTTTATTTGACTAGTCGTTTTCTTTTGTTTCCCCTGTTTTTAACTCCCATTTTCTGTGTTCTCTTATTCTGTTAATCTGATTTATTTATTTTTTTCTAACTGAAATGCTGCGGTGAATTGGATCCTTCTGAGGTTCCGAGAAAGTGATATTTCTAACCCGATCATGGTGGCCGGCATAGGGAAAAAGCTGCCCACTTCTAACTTAACTTTTAAATGAATCGCTGAATGCTGGGATAATCAACCATGTTTAGGAGGCTGAATTAGATTCGTGGTCATTTCTCAGTGACTGCTCCTCTTTAAAACACTGGAAAGAACTCAGCTATTCCGTTCAGTTAGTGCAGTTGGCTAAGGGTGTAAAAGTTTGTTTATTTATTGTTTTCCCTTAAAAGCAACCTGCTTATCCCTCCATGTTTCTTCATAAACAAGACAGAAAGAATTTGAGATTAAAAGACTATGAAGGTGGGAAGAAGTGAAACGGATACATTTCCTCACCCAACACTTTTATTAAGAATGCTTATAAATTATTTATCTTATATTTGACCACTGAGTTATGAATTTGCTTTTGTATTACATAATTTAATTTCTAATTTAAAAAATCTTTTTTACAGGAGTAAAAAATGTCTGCTACAATTATCTGGGAATAAATTTCATGTAACAATGGGAAAAAAAGAAAAAAAAAGAATGTTTTGCTCTTATCACATGAGAAACTGCCATTTGCCCCTCTCATCTAGCAACACACAATACCGTCAGTTCGTTTTCTTCTAATTCTTCATTTGGTTCACCACAATGTTTCTGTTCATGCCTGTTGCTTACCAATTCTTTTTTTTTTTTGAGGTGGGGGTGGGGGAAGGAAACAATCACATGCATATTAACATACATCTTTGCATAACTTTCCAGCAGTCACCCTTTTTTTTTTTTTTTTACATTTTTCCATAATAAACCACATTTGTGCACACTTTATGCATTCAGGTTTGCCCATCTCCCGGATGTACATGTTTTGTGCGTATATTTTGAATTGGGTATTAAGTTGGAATTTCTGAAGGGTAAAGATTTTGGCACTTTCAAAAAAAAAAAAAACATTTCTCTAGAAAAATGCCAGTAATTGGGTTTTTCATTCTGCTGTATCCATCCCTTTTCTTCTCTACACATTAGAGAAACTCGTTTTCCACACCAGTTAAAATACCTTTCAAGAAATCTTCACCCCTCATCCTCCCTCTTCTTGAAATAAAGAAATCATTTTTAGTTTAGTGTCAATTCGTCGACCAAATGAAACTTTTAGCTCAGCTAAATTGAACTCAGCAGGGTCCTTCCTGCCTTAGATACAGATTAACAGAGTCGGAAGGGACCTTGTAGGTCATCTAATCCAACCCCTCGCCCAGCAGACCCCACACCATTTCCAACAGTCTCTTCTTGAAAGCTTCCAGTGATGAAGCTCCCTCAACATCCGGAGGCAACTGCTCTTCCATTGGTTGATTATTCTCACTGTCAGAAAATTTCTCCTTATTTCCAGGTTGAATCTCTCTTTAGTCAGTTTCTATTAATTATTTCTTGTCTGGCCTTCAGGTGCTTTGGAAAATAGCTTGACCCCCTTCCTCTCTGTGGCAGCCCCTCAAATATTGGAAGACTGCTATCATGTCTCCCCTGGTCCTTCTCTCCTTCTCTTCACTAGACTAGCCATGCCCAGTTCCTGCAACCATTCTTCATATGTTTTAGCCTCCAGTCCCCTAAGAATCTTGGTTGCTCATCTCTGCAACCTTTCCTTTCCTTCCCTACCTTTCCTTCCCTTTCTCCTTTCCTTCCTTCCTTCCCTACCTTTCCTTCCCTTTGTCCTTTCCTTTCTTCCCTTTGTCCTTTCCTTCCTTCCTTCCCCACCTTTCCTTTCTCCTTTCCTTTCCTTCCTTCCCTTTCTCCTTCCCTTCCCTTTCTCCTCTCCTTCCTTCCTTTCGTTTCTCCTTTCTTTTCCTTCCTTTCCTTCCTTCCCTTTCTCCTTTCCTTTCCTTCCTTCCCTTTCTTCTTTCCTTCCTTCCTTCCTTCCTTCCCTTTCTCCTCTCCTTCCTTCCTTCCCTACCTTTCCTTCCCTTTCTCCTTTCCTTTCCTTCCTTCCCTTTCTCCTTTCCTTCCTTCCTTCCTTCCCTACCTTCCCTTTCTCCTTTCCTTTCCTTCCTTCCCTTTCTCCTTCCCTTCCCTTTCTCCTCTCCTTCCTTCCTTCCTTTCTCCTTTCCTTTCCTTCCTTCCTTCCTTCCTTCCTACCTACCTACCTACCTACCTACCTACCTACCTACCTACCTACCCTTGAAATGGTTTCAAGTAATAAAATATTTAGACAATGTGTTTCTTCAGCTCTATTTGAGTTGGAGGTTAAGCAAGGCAAGAGGGGGCATAAAGGGCACAGCTCCTATAGCTGTTTGCTTGGACTGTTCGAAGGAATTCATCCAGAGCTGTATAGAGCGATGGTGGTGAAATTGTGGTTAAAAAAAGGGGGGGGAAGGCATCACAGTTTATATGTCATTAGATCAGTCTCCCAGGGCTGCTCCCTCGGGGTCGCTCTTCTTTCTCCTGCAGCCCGGAAGCCTCCGCAGACAAGATCTTTCCCTCACCCCTCCCACCCCCTCAAAAAAACCCCCACAGCTCCCGAAAAGCGACGCGGGTGGAATTTTTTTTTTTTTTTTTTTGTTGACATCCTGGCTTGTCGTTTTGGAACCGTGGTTCGCGTGAGTCACTTAGGACCCCGGAGAGCTTTTCAGCTAGTGCAGGCACAAAAGCTCGGTGCCCACTGAGCATGTGCAAAACCGAGGCTTGCTCTCTTAAGGCTGGGTTAGTTACTGATATAAACAGCTGGAGGAATTCGAAAGGCTGAGTTTTTTTAGAGACCCAGCAGAGCCGCCCGAGCGGAGATGCGAGAGGATTACAGCTTCTGCGGGCTTCCGTCGGGCTGGCAGAAGAAGGCTTAGCCAAGGGCACCCGAAAGATCTGCCTTTTCTTTTTTTCTTTCTTTTTTTTTTCCCCCGACGCTTGCATTCCGGTTTTGAGGCTGGCTGTCTTTCCTCGCCTTTTTGCCAGGGACTTTTTCTCTCTGGCAAGACGACGGAGTTTTGGAATATTGTTTATTTTTTATTTTTTATTTTCCCAGAGGTGAGTTTTTCCTTCCTTTCTTCCTGGCACATGTGGGGGAAAACCTACCTTGGCTCACGTTCCCATCCTCCACTGCTTGACTCGGGACTGGAGAACTTTTCCGAGCTCTCTTCGCCAACAGTTTTTTTAAGGGATTGCGTGTCCTTTTATTATTATTATTATTATTATTATTATTATTATTATTATTATTATTATTATTATTATTATTATTATTATTATTATTATTATTATTATTTAGCATCTCTCAAGGAAGGATGAAAACCATTTACATTTCAATGGGGTAGTAGTACATTTTAATGGGGGACATTTCAATGGGGTAGTAGAGGGACACGGAGGTTGTGGTTAGTGGAGAAGGGTTCATCCCTCGTATGTAGGGCACCAAGGGAGGTTTGGAAGGAAGGACCAGTTTGGATCTGGGTCTCTGTTTTTGCAGAAAGAGGTTGTCTGGGCAGGTTTCGAGGGGAAAAAAAACAACACACACAGGTAGAATCTTCCAAGCACCCTTCTTAACGCACAGAAATATTTCCTAAGACTTTATAAATAGCATCTATCGCTTTCTGGGGGGGGCTCGATTGCTGGAGGGGGTAGGGGTGGGGGTCTTCTGGCATTTTGGGTGCTTTCAGTGCTCAGGCCTCTTTCAAAGATCTATTGGAAACGGGTGTCCTCTCCTCTCGCGCTGGAGAGACCTGCTTCTCTGAAATTGGTGTTATGCAAAGATTTTTTTTCTAGGGGTTCTGTCTTCAGGAGAGAAACTTATTCCTCTCTGAAAAATCATATTGGCTTGCTGGGAAGTATTTTCCACGCTGTTCCAGGAAGATCCAAAGTCAGAGTTTATTATTATTATTTGTAAAGCTCCATTTATCTTAAATTGGATAAGAATTCTTCGGCAGCTTTCCTTCCCCTTTTTAATGTTGATGTAAAAGACAATAGAGCACAGATTATCATAAGTATATACACACACACACACACACACACACACACACACCCAAAGCTCAAATTTATTTCTATAAACCCATAGGGTTCAATCTTGTGCCAGAGTCTATTTTTCACACCATAATCTTCAAATGTTGTGATTGACTCACCATGGATCGTTGTAAGACTGCAGGAAGAAAGCATATAGTTCTACTTTAGAGGGAGGAAGGAAGGAAGGAAGGAAGGAAGGAAGGAAGGAAGGAAGGAAGGAAGGAATTCTTCCCTTTCACTTCAATCGGTCTCTTATCTTTATTTCTCCAGTGTTCTTGAAAGTAATTCCAAGAATATGCTTCCTTCCCCAAACCTCCGTTTTTCCAATTAAACCCTGACTATGATGAATACAGAAATCTCAAATTGTTGTTGTTCATGGTACAACTGATGAGCAGTGCAGGTTCAGTTTGATACAGTTTTCTCTACAATACCATGTTTATTTACTGCTTTTTCACCATCTCCTTGGGCATCCTTGCAATTTCTATCTTGCATTTCTATGGTGGGTGTCTGCCTTCCTTCCTTCCCCTGTTCTGCTCCACGTATTCTCCCTAGCCCCTGATTGCCCTATGCCACTTCGGTATCTATTGGGTGCCCTTTAAGTAATCAAGGCTTGCCCATTCGTGCAAGTGAAGGTTAGCTTCTGATCCTCAGGACAAAGAAAAAGAGTGCAAATGAGCCACTTAGGTCATTAAATGGAGAGGCTGTTACCCAAGACAAATTGAAATCAAATTGGGTTTCCGTAGAGAGACTGTAGGTCCATCAATAACTATTCTTCTCAAAGGCTGTAGAACATTAAGGATGTAAAAGAAATAATTGCCTATTTCCTTTAGAACAGAAAGATACAGTCCACCAGTAGAGTCTGAGTCATAGCACGGCTGGTGGAAATATACAGAATGTCCTCAAAACTTTTTATACAAAACAACATGTGTGTTTGAAAAAGGGGTAGGCGCACATCCTTTCCTCCCCCCCCCCCCGGGAGGTGGGGAGGAAGCCAGGTGAGGGAGTCATGATAGATGCTTGAGTGAAAAACAAACAATTATGAAGAAAACAGCGTGCCAAGCAGGGTATATATTAGGTGTATATCCTTGTATATTGTCTACAAAGATATTTTGGGGAAATTGCAAAGAAAACGGTGAACCGATTTGATGTGTGTGTATGGGATAGGGATCGGTACAGGTATAGATACAGGCAGAATAATAAGTAAATATACAAAATCTGACCCAGAATGTATTTGCAATAAACCCAATGTCCCTATGTAAGGTGTCCAGAGTCAAAGGGGGAGCATGATCATATCCAAATGTGATTTGCCAATAGGTGACAAAGTAAGCCGTACGTAATCGTGTAGAGCAGTGTTTTAAGATCACACCTGGAATGCTGTATCCAGTTTTTGTCACCATATTATAAAAAAAGATGTAGAAATTCTGGAAAGAGTGCAGAAAAGAGCAACAAAGATGATTAGAGGTCTGGAGGCTAAAACATATGAAGAAAGGTTGTAGGAACTGGATATGGCTAGTTAATGAAAAGAAGGACTTGGGGTGACATGACAGCAGTGTTCCAAAATTTGAGGGGCTGCCACAAAGAAGAGGGGATCAACCGATTCTCCAAAGCACCTGAAGGCGGGTCAAGAAGCAATGAGTAGAAGCTGGTTAGAGAGAGATCCCAACCTAGAACTCAGGAGAAATTTTCCTGACAGTGAGAACAATTAACCAGTGGAACGGCTTGCCCTCAGAAATTGTAGGTGTTTCATCACTGGAGGCTTTTAAGAAGAGATTGAACAGCCATTTGTCTGGCATGGTATGGGGTTTCCTACCTGAGCAGGGGGTTGGACTAGAAGACCTCCAAGATCCCTCCCAATAACATTCTATTAATTTTCTATGGATGTTTGGGAGAGAATTCTCAATTTCAGTCCAGCTTTGAGGACCAGGCTTAAGCAACAGAAGAGATCTGATTGCTTTAGTATCCTCTCTGTAAGCAATGCAAAGAGATCTGGTTGATCACTATAAACACGAGAAAACGTGACTGGATGATCTTTGGTATAATCCCTCTGGATGATGCCACTTGAGTTCAAGAACTAAAATATTTAGTCTGTCCATCTAAGCCTGTTTTTTTAAAGTCCTCCTTACATGTATTATACTGGCAAGAAGAATCTTTTTTATATGGCTGAGGAGAAGTAGGATGAAGAGAGCGGTTAGTGACAAAAGAGAGAAGAAAGGCTCACAAAAGAGAAGATGAGGAAAAAGCAAGGAGGTCCAGTTTGAGAGGGCCAAAACTAGCAAAATGGTGGATGGAACCAAGGCAGTGAAAATATGGACATTGGAAAAGGGTGGGGCTTGCACAGTGATGTTCTGTCCACTTTTTTTTTTGTTGTTGTTGTTGATAATTTTGACCCTCCCAATGTGGATACTCCCAGATTCTGCTCAGGAAGGAAATGTTGACAAAAATTGACAAAATCCATTACTCTTTCTTTTTTTACTTTTGACTCTAGACCAGAGGTGGGATTCACTTACCTTCTGTACTGGTTCGCAAATGTGAGCATGTACGCGCGCACGGCCTTCCATGCATGTGCAGTCCTCGCGCATTATGTCAGGGAGAGTGAGCGGAGCCTCCCGCAATCGCCACTACCGGTTTGCCCGAACTGGAGAGAAGAGGATGAATCCCACCTCTGCTCTAGACCAGGAGTCTCCAACCTTGGCAACTTTAAGACTTGTGGACTTCAACTCCCAGAGTTCCTCAGCCATCTTTGCTGTCCACAGTTTTGCTGGCTGAGGAATTCTGGGAGTTGAAGTCCACAAGTCTTAAAGTTGCCAAGGTTGGAGTCCTCTGCTCTAGACTCAACTTAAGCTCTACCCACCATTGGCATTCCCTCAAATTGGATTATTGTAACGCGCTCTACATGGGGCTACCCTTGAAAAGTGTTCAGAGACTACAGTTGGTCCAGAATGCAGCCGCGCGAGCTATTGTGGGTGCATCTAGATACACCCACATTACACCAATTCTCCGCGAGCTGCACTGGCTCCCTATCAGTCTCCAGACGCATTGGTAATAACCAATGTTGGTTATTACCTTTAAAGACCTACATGGCTTAGGGCCAGGCTATCTTTGAGACCGCCTTCTACTGCATAGCTCCCATCGACTGGTAAGATCCCACAGAGTTGGTCTCCTCCGGGTCCTGTCAGCTAAACAATGTTGGTTGGCGGGCCCATGGGGGAGGGCCTTCTCTGTGGCTGCCCCGGCTCTCTGGAACCAATTACCCCCTGAGGTCCGGACTGCCCTCACCCTATTGGCCTTCCGGAAAGCGATGAAGACCTGGCTTTTCCGGCAGGCCTGGGACCGTTGATCTCACTACGGCGATCTTGCGAGATCCAGCCATGGAATGGAGTGTATGGGTTTTTAATGTTCTTTTAAAAAATTTTTATGGGATATTGTTCGCATTGTTTTTTTGCTGTAAGCCACCCAGAGTCCCTAGGGAGTTGGGCGGCATAGAAATGCGACTAATAAATAATAAATAAATAAGTTGTGTCTGAGAGAATGTACTTGGGAAATATATATATATATATATATATATATATATATATATATATATATATATATATATATATATATGTGTGTGTGTGTGTGTGTGTGTGTGTGTGTGTGTGTGTGTGTGTGTGTGTCTGTGTGTTTCCTCTATATATAAAGGTTATCTCTCTTTTATGTACTTGTTTCAATGTAGAAAAAATTAGACTCAAAAACATGGTGGTCTTTTTTTGAAAACAAGGACAACTACTACCTTAGAAGCTTAGTTTGAAGCTGGATGAGAGCAGCAGGCAAGGCAGAATAATTCCATGAATGAAGGCAAATATACGTGTCCCTGGATAATGATGTGAGATCGAATTTGAGTCAGTCACCGGGACCAGAGAGAAAGTGGATTACAGATAGTCCTCAATTTACAGTGGTTCATTTAGTGACCGTTCGAAGTTACAACGGCACTGAAAAACATGACTTATGTCCGTTTTTCAAAGTTACAACCTTTGCAACGTCCTTACGATTATGTGATCAAAATTTGAATGCTTGGGACCTGGTTCATATTTATGACTATTGCTCAGGGGTGAAATCTACTTACCTTCCTTACTGGTTCGGAAGCGCATGCACCACGTATACACGCATCACATGCACATGCAGACCTGTGCACGCGCAAAACCACCTGCGCATGCACGGAAGGTAAAAAATACATTACTTCCTGGTTAAAACCAGGAAGTAATGACACCCAGGTGTGTGGGTAGAGCTTCACTCCGCCATCGCTACCGGATTGCTGAACCACCGGCCAAGATCTCTAGCGGATTGGGCGATCCGGTCTGATCCGGGAGCATTTCACCCCTGCCGTTGCTGTATCCCAAGGTCACCTTCTGACAAGCAAAGTCAATGGGGAAGCCAGATTCACTTAACAACTGGCTTACAACTGTAGTGATTCACTTAACAACTGTGGCAAGAAAGGTCGTAAAATGGGGCTTACTAATTTATGAACTGTTGTGATTCACTTAACAGCTATGGCAAGAAAGGTCGTAAAATGGGGCAAAACTCACTTAAGAACAGAGATTTTGGGCTCAATTGTGGTCGTAAGTTGAGGACTATCTGTATTTACCAGGCCTGCCTTCTACCATTCTTTAATTCTGGTTTAGTTTCCTCTTTGCAACCTGCAGAGCTTTCTGCAACTCTCTCTTTTAATTTTGTTCACTTGTATCTTTCCCTTTCCGTGCTACCGATGTTCATAAAATACATTCAAATAAAATAAATATTGCTCTTGCCCATCAGATAAAAGCAAAATTGACGCCACTGTAATTTGATTTTCTTAAGAAGAAAAAGACCTGGTCTTTTAAAGACGAGCATTTGCTTTCTTTGTCCATTGCTAAAGCATTATGTATGCCTCAGTCACGTTCAATCAGGTGCAGTGCTTAAAAGATACCAGGTTATCAACTGGGAGGTTGTGAGTTCTAGTCCTGTCTTAGACACAAAGCCAGTCGGGAAGAAATGATGGGGGAAAAAAAATCACATTCTGCCTAGAAAGCTGCAGAAACCTCTCCATCAGGTGTAAATATTACAGATAGTCCTTGGCTTGCAACCGAGTCATTTAATGACCGTTCAAAGTTAAGATAGACTTTAAAAAGCTACTTATATAAAGTTTATTGTCATTGTACGTATATGCACAGTATACCCATACAACGAAATTCACATAACACCCAGAGACCAAGCCCAACACATATGACAATCTCCAAAAACCCACCACCACCACAAATTCCCCACTCCTAAACCACTTAAGCATCAACACAACAGACCAAGTAATGCTGTCCAACAGCTCACTGATGGTGGCCCTTTAGTTCATTGTTGAGTGTAATTATAGCTCTGGGATAAAAACTATTCAGAAGACGTGTGGTCTGAGTTTTAATTGTTTTGTATCTTCTGCCAGATACTTACTTACTTACTTTCTTACTTTCTTACTTTCTTATTTTCTTACTTTCTTACATACTTACTTACTTACTTACTTACTTATTTATTTATTTATTTATTTATTTATTTATTTATTTATTTATTTATTTATTTATTTATTTATTTATTTATTTATTTAATTGGACTTATATGCCACCCTATCTCCACAGGACTCAGGGTGGCTCACAACAATAAACAAAAACAAACAAACCGTTAAAATGAAGTCCATAATAAAATTGACAAAGAAATCCAATAAAACCCCATTAAATTCTGTTAAAAACCCCATCAGTCTAGGGCGGCTAGGTGAAATAGCCACGTTTTCAGCCCACGGCGGAAGGAGCGAAGGTCGGGGGCCACCCGGATCTCCAGAGGGAGTTGATTCCAAAGGGTGGGTGCGCCTACAGAGAAAGCTCCCTCCCTGGGGGTCGCCAGCCGACATTGTCTGGCCGATGGCACCCTGAGTAGGCCCTCCCTGTGAGAGCGCACCGGGCGATGGGAAGCTGTTGTTGACTGCAGATGGTCCGCCAAATATCCCGGGCCTAAGCCATGTAGGGCTTTATAGGTGATCACCAGCACCTTGAATCTTACCCGGAGGGCAACCGGCAACCAATGCAGGTCGCGCAGGAGAGGTGTAACATGGGAGTGTCGGTGTCAAGTTTCGAGGTCGTCTCAAATAAATTGCATTTCAAACAAAGTCTTTGATGAAAAAAACTTCCCATTTATTAAGCACGACATTCTAAATCCGACTCCATCATAGCCAACACTGACTTCCAGACCCAAAACCCTCCCTTTCCGTTCCCCACTCCCCTGAACTCATTGGCTATCTTCCAAGTCACTCTACCCCTAATCTACTGCTCCAGCTCAAAGGAATTTCCCCCCTCCCATCCCATCTCCTAGGAGATATTATCTCCAGGGAAAATAAGTAGGTGAAAAGGCCCAGCTATTTGCGAGACCACCTTCTGCCACCGATAACCTCCCACCGGCCAGTTCAGTCCCACAGAGAGGGCCTCCTCAGGGTGCCGTCGGTCAAGCAATGCCGACTGACGACCCCCAGGGGGAGGGCCTTCTCTGTGGGGGCACCCGCCCTCTGGAACGAGCTACCCCCAGGAATACGACTAATCCCGGACCTCCGGACCTTCCGTCGAGCTTTGAAGACCTTCCTATTCCAGCAAGCTGGGCTGGCTTGAAATTTTTAAAGGGTTTTTAAGGGGTAATGGGTTTTAAATACTTCGGGAAGCCAATTGGATTTAATTCTGTTTTAAATTATTTTAAATTTTGTATTGTATGTATTTTAATTTGGCTGTGCACCGCCCTGAGTCCTTCGGGAGAAGGGCGGTATACAAATTTAAATATAATAATAATAATAATAATAATAATAATAATAATAATAATAATAATAATAATAATAAGTCAAACGTCCCTTTCCAGACGCCTCCGCTTCTCCTTCTTATGTCAGCATTAGAGTAATGCAACTTGAAGTGCTGACATCCGGGACACTCCCATCACTACCCACGCAGCTGCACTCTGCACCAGCTGAAGCCTCCGAGTGGTCTTCAGGGGCAGCCCCATGTAGAGAGCATTGCAGTAGTCAATACGGGAGGTGACGAGCCCACCCTTGAAGTTACGACTGCTTACCCCCTCCCTATAGTCACGTGATTACATTTTGGACACTTGGCTCACACTTACGACTAGTTGTAGCATCCTACGGACATGTAACTTCAGGTTGCAATTTTTTTTGTGTAGTTTCTGGCATGGTTTCTGGCAAAAACCTTGCTTAATGACCAGGGGATTGGCTTAATGGTTACTTTTTCTGATATGGCAAAAACAGTTCTGAAATTGAGTCCGGTCATGTGGTGCCTCAATTTATGACAGCAATGACTTGCAACAGAAATTATGGTCCAGTTGTTGTTGTAAGTCGAGGGCAACCTGTAATGTAAAGGCACCAAAACGAATAAGGACATTATGATGTTCAATCGAGATAAAACTAAAGCAACTAAAAACTGTGTAGCAAATCATGCAGAATTCTGGGATGGGATTGAGGGCTGATTTAGCTCTGTTCTAGAGATTTGGACTTTCGGACTTGCAACATTGATGTCAGTGTTCTCAGGTAAACCAGACAAGATACATGATTAGAAGAGCTAATTCTACTTAAGGTTACACTAACAGAGACCTTTAAGTCTGAAAGTAGAAATCTCCTTTAAAAGTAAAGGTAAAGGTTCCTCTCACACATATGTGCTAGTCATTCCCGACTCTAGGGGTCAGTGCTCATCTCCATTTCAAAGCTGAAGAGCCAGCACTGTCCGAAGACATCTCCGTGCTCATGTGGCTGGCATAACTAAATGCCAAAGGCACACGGAACGCAGTTACCTTCCCACCAAAGGTGGTCCCTATTTTTCTACTTGCATTTTTTACGTGCTTTCGAACTGCTAGGTTGGCAGAAGCTGGGACAAGTAACGGAAGCTCACCCCATTACACAGCATTAGGGATTCGAACTGCTGAACTGCCGACCTTTCGATCGACAAGTTCAGTGTCTTAGCCACTGAGCCACAGCATCCCTCCTTTACAGCCTGAGAAATTAGGGAGGGTCATTTCTGAGTCTCTTTGTCCACCCATTATGCAGCTGCAGGCTATGCCCCCATTATCTGACCATTCCCTAGACGGCATGCTGGCTGGGGAATTCTGGGAATTGAATGTCTATGGAGATTCTGAGTCATCCAGGTCATGGTTGTCCCAAAGGTGCTTTTTTCAAGAGGCAACTGGACTTTCTTTGTTTTTCTTTGAAAAAGTTTCACTTTTCATCCAAGAACAGTCTTCCGTTCTGACTGGAGGGTGAGGATTTATACTCCTTGCAGACAGCTGGTCACTTGCATTCTTTCAGCGAGTCGTTAAGGTTACCTGGAGGTTTATCGGTGTCATCAGAGTCACCTGAGTGGTGGAAATGGGCGTGGAGCCTTCTTAGAGCTGTTGAAAGGACTGTGTTGTAAACTGGAGATAGATGATGTTGCACCCCTCTGTTGAGTGATGGCTTCTTTGACCCCTTTTGGGGAATTGAAGTCCGCACTTGCCAAGATTGAGAAAGACTGATGTAGAGAATTCTGCGTATATGCAGAATACTTCTATATAATAGAATAACAGAGTTAGAAGGGACCTTAGAGGTCTTTTAGTTCAACCCTTCACTCAAGAAACTTTGTTATCATTTCAGACAAGTGGTTTTCCAATCTCTTCTTCAAAACTTCCAGTGTTGGAGCATCCACAACTTCTGAAGACAACTCTCCATAGACATTCAATTCCCGGAATTCCCCAGTTTCACCAATCAGTTGTTCTCACTATCATTCATGCTAGGTGAGAATTGTCAGTTCTCACCCAACATGAATGGGGGAAAGTTTGGTGCCTCTCTGAAATCTTGTTTCTGTTGAATCAGAATTAATGTGAAACTCTTACATAACAAAGCGATGCTAGATTCATGGTGTGGTGATAAAGACAGGAAGTATAGCTTTCTGTTGTGTTTCCTGCCACCCACGCTGTCCAACTTCGGATGATTCATATTTTTTCCAGGTTTTAAATGAGCCGTTCTTTAAGGTTAGGATGATGAAAAATGCATCAATGTTACTTTCAGTTATTTTTTTAAAAAAAAACTATTCCAGAAACAGCTTTATTTATTCTGAATAGAAAACCTGAATGGACATCATTCAGTGATCCTCAGTGGGATTAACATGGTCAAACCTTGTTGGTACTTACCGTGTTTCCCCGAAAATAAGACCCTGTCTTATATTTTTTTGAGCCCCAAAATAAGGGCTTGGCCATATTATTGGGGGGGTTGTTGTTATTATTTTGGGGGTGCAGGAGACAGTGAGCATGGCCATCTCATGGGTCCTGCTGTGGCAGCGCAACACAGCCGCTCGTCAGCTGTTTGCTGGGCACTTGCCCGCCTCCCATCTATCCATCCATCCCCCTCGCCTGTAAACTCCCACCCCGCTCCCACCTCTCTGCCAGGCAACCCCCGGCAGCCGCAGATGCCCAAAGCCTGCACCCGTCCGGCTCCCTTTTCCACAGCACCTGGCTCTTTATTGAGGGGGGTGGCATGTGGGGCAGGGGAGAAGCAAGATGTGTCTTGCCGTCTCTTCTCCCCCCCCTCGCCAGGGGCCGGGGAGACGCGAGACACATGTCTTACTTGCCTTGTAGCTCTGTTGCGTATCTCGCCGTTGTCTGCAGGCAAATACATTGTAGGGTAAAACCAAACTTCTTACGAGTTCGAGAAGTTTGACTGAACTCGCGAGATTTCAGCTCCACCCCCTCAATAAAGAGCTGAGCACTGTGGAAAAGGGAGCCAGGCGGGCACGGGCTTTGGGCGTCTGGGGCTGCTGGGAGTCGCCCACCGGAGAGGCGGGAGTTTGCAAGGGATTGCTTCCCCTTTGCCTTCTCTTCCCAAAAGCGCTCCTCGGGTGCAGCCACTTCTGCAGCAGGAGACTCGTGCCTCACGCCGGCCTTCCGAAGAGTGCCACAGCAGAAACTATCCACAATTTGTTAACCCTTATTTCATCCTGGCCCATGTGGCCCAATACGGTCGGGACGAAATAAGGGTAAAAAAATTGTGGGTAGCTGCTGCTACAGTACCCTTCGGAAGGCCGCCACAAGGCACATGGGGCGCATTGCTTGGCCTCCTGCTGCAGAAGTGGCCGCAATCCAGGGCAAAAACGGCGGCGTTTGCTGGAGGGCTTATTTTTGGGGGAGGGCGTATATTTACGCCCACCCCAAAATCAGGCTTGGCTTTATTTTCGGGACATGTCCTATTTTCAGGGAAACACGGTATTAAAATGTACAGGGACTTTTGTCTTTTGCAGCTGTCACATAGACCAGCATTTCTTAACCTTGGAAACTTTAAGATGCATGGACTTCATCTCCCAGAATTCCTCAGTGAGTCTGGCATAGACTGAGAGACTGGGCATGGTGGCACTTCCCAGAGATTTTGAGATAGGAACAATAGGTTATGTATTATGGGAATGATAGTCCAAAATATATGGAAAAGTTGCTTCTTTCTGTTTTAATTTAAAGCTTGAGCTTCTGTAGGAAGGGTCAATTGAGGAGTCCTTGATGCTCCCTGAGCTTGGTTGGTTTTTCGCAGAGGTTTCATTACTCAAACTAGGCAACATCATCAGTGCTAGTCAATGTTTAACTACTCAAAATTTCCGCTACCGGTTCTCCAGAACTGGTCAGAACTTGCTGAATACCACCTCTGCTTTGGGAAAACCATGACCTGGATGACTGAAAATGTCTACAGACTTTTATCTACCACAGTATTTCCCAATCTCAGCAACTTTAACATGTGTGGACTGTTAAATCCCAAAATTCTCTAGCCAACATGTTGGGAGTTGAAGTCCACACATCTTAAAGTTGCTGAGGTTGTGAAACGGTGCTCTAGACATTTAATACAAGAGGGGAAAATCGATCCCTTGTGCCTCTAGTGACCTCCCTTGACAGCCATTTCCCATTGCTTTTATTGACCAGTCATTAAAACAAATTTGGGTGATACATCACTCGTGTTAAAAACGAAGTAAAATAAGTCATCGCAATTTCTATTGGAAGAATCAGAGACAGAAACTCCACAATATATAGGAGAAACCTTTTTGTCAATCCCATTTTGTTAGAAACATGCTGGATTAACCAAATGTTGTCATTCCTCAATGCGATGATTTCTGAACGTGATGCAAAAACGTATATATTTTAAATGTGATCAGAAGGATAAAAATAATGGCCAATAATTGTTTCCATTCTTGGTAGACAGGGAATAAGTTTTGTTAGCCAACTCCATGGCTTAGGACCTGGTTATTTACGGGACCGCCTGCTACCATGAATAGCCTCCCACCGACCAGTACGCTCCCATAGAGAGGGCCTCCTCCGGGTGCTGTCGGCCAAACAATGTCGACTGGCGGCCCCCAGGGGGAGAGCCTTCTCTGTGGGGGCACCTACGATCTGGAACGAGCTCCCCCCGGAGATATGGAGGATCCCGGATCTGCGTACCTTCCGTCGCGCGCTCAAGATTTTCTTATTTCATCAAGCTGGCCTGACCTAAGTCTTTCCCCTTTTTAAATGGAAATTTTAAATTTGGTTTTAAATTATTGGGGTTTTAAATTTGTTCAGCCAAATTATTTAATTCGCTTTATTTTATTTTAAATTTTGTATTTATATGTTTTATTCTATGGCTGTTCACCGCCCTGAGTCCTTCAGGAGTAGGGTGGTATAGAAATTCAATAAAATAAAAATAAAATAAAAATAAAAATAAAAATAAATAACATCTTCAGTGTTATTCAGCACTGTAGATATTTCCACAATCAGATATCAAAATGTTTGCAAGCAACCAACCAAGTCCAGAGAGCAACAAGGAGTTCACAGACTATAGAATCTACCTAGCATTTTAAAAATGTTCAACCTAGCCGGAATCTCACTATTTACTTTCTTTGAATAATGAAATGTACAATCATTTATTCACAGTACGGACTGTAGGATTCTTCTCCAAGGCCTCTCTGCCTTCGCAGAATTTCCTGGATTGATCATGTGACCAAACAACCTTGCAGGTGGCACATGAACCTGTTTACTCTGGAAGAAGAGAAAAGATTGAGGGATCTTTTGTTCGTTTTTAAGAAATAAAATGCGAAAGTAAAATCCCCATTGCCTATGAACATTTAAGCTCCCCCCCATCCCCCTGTGAAGACCTTGGTTCTCTCTGAGCTTGGTTGTTCGCATACAGACATTTAGTTAAACAGCAGTGGGTTTCACATTTTGTTGCTACTGGTTCGCCGCACGCACACATGCTTGCTTTGTGTGCGTGCCTTGCACGCATGTGCCCGGCCTTCCGTGCATGCACTTTGCTCTCTTTCGCGCCTTCCGCTGGTCTCAAAACCATGCCTAAATAGGACTGCATAGAGCCGGTGGGGGAGGGGCATCTGCGATCTCTGCCACCAGTTCACCTGAACTGGTACGAACCGGCTGAATACTACCTCTGTCTGATCAGGTAACATTATCAGTGTTAATGAGTGTGGTGTTTGCTCCCAGGCAGGGGTGAAATGCTAGTGGTTCGCACCAGTTAGGGCGAACCGGTAGCGGCGGTGGCAGGTGGTTCGGAGAACCGGTAGTGGCGGCAGCGCGAAGCTTTGCCCACCCGCCCAGATGTCGTTCCTTCCTGGTTTTAACCAGGAAGTAACCTGTTGTTTACCCTGCACATGCGCAGAGGGTCCAAAATCGCATGTGACACACGCACGCGCACACTTCCGAACCAGTAGGGAAGGTAAGTAGATGATGTTGGTGGTAGTGTGGTTTTCTCCTTGGTGATTCCTTGATTAGGCTATTGTTTTCTGCTTGACTCTCTGCTGGACTGCTCACAAACTCCTGCATATAAACGGGAAGCAAACACTACACTCACCAGCACTGATGATAGCAAGAGCAAGAGCACTTAGACTTATATACCGCTTCATAGTGCTTTACAGCCCTCTCTAAATGGTTTATAGAGTCAGCATATTGCCCCCAGTAATCTGGGTCCTCATGATGTCACCTAGTGTTGGAAGAAATATCCAGGTCCAGTTCCAAGCCGGGAAAAAGGCACTAGAGATAAAATGGAGGCTGATTGGAAAGTGAGTTTCATTTATTGATGAAGCAGAAGCACGTTGGTGGTTCTGGGCAGCTGATCACCTGGAGCTGAGAGGGGGGGTATTTATACCTTCTCTTGGGCTTTGAACTTGAGCTTCCTGTTCCTGAACATGTATTCTATTGGCTGTTGTAGGGGTAATAGCTGGCTCTGTAGGTTGGCTGAGCTAAGTTTGGTTGAAGTTTGGTCTGCTGATGCAATGAAGGAGCTTGTTGGACAATTCCTATTGTGGCTGAGGGCTAGCCCTACAGACCTTGCTCTAGGGAATTTGTTTATGAATAGAGCTAGCTATCTCTTTATCTCTTAAGTGCTGACATCTGCTGAGGGTTATTAAGGAAGGTGGGGGCTGCTTTCCAAGAGCATGTTTCTCCAATTCTCATCTAGGGAAATATAATATTCTGCCTTTTAAATATTTCTCAAAATATTTCATTCTTCTAGGAGAGGGGTGGGTGCTAACTTTCTACACTAGTCTGGCAATGAAATGTTTGCAACCAAACAACCAAGCTTTGAGAGCACCAAGGACTCCACAGCTGAATTATGAACCACAAATATTCCCTTCTAAGTTTTGTTGTTGTTGTTGTTGTTTTCCTGGATCCAATTATTTTAAACTAAGAATCCGAGAGAAAATGCTTGTTTGGAAAGCAGCCAAAATGGGCCAGACTGATATCAATCCAAACTTACCTGTTCATATCTACGGATGCTTTAATGTACAGTATGTGAAACTGTTCCATTATTCTTGACAACTCTCCATTGCGTGCCTTCTGGAGTAACCTATTGTTAGCCAAGTTGACCTTTCTATTAATAACAGTGCTCTGTTGTATAGGTATATATTTGAGCTTCTTTACTAAATTTTACTGCAGTTATTCCAAATATAGAGAGTGGTAGTTGGAATGGATTGTAATGGAACAAGTTACTTTCCGTAATGACAGTTGTTTTGAGCCGAAATAAAAGTGCGGCTAATTTATGCACCATTGCTGGAACGGTGTTAAAATAAACTAATGGAACGGAGCAGTTTTCTGACCACAATGTAGAATTCATTGCATTTGGAAACCAGGGGCAGGAGGAGGAAACATTTCAAATGAACGCGATTGGAGTTTGTCGTTTCAGTTATTAAATGTTCTTCTGCAAAACAGAATCTCCATTTCTTCTGACAAAATTGCTTAATATTTATGTATCAATAAATTAGATTTTTTTTATCCCACCTTTATTACTTTATAAGTAACACAAGGTGGTGAATGTACCTAATACTCCTTCCTCCATCTATTTTCCCCACAACAGCCCTGTGAGGTGAGTTGGGCTGAGAGAGAGAGAGAGTGACTCGCCCAATTTCATCCAGCCTGCTTTCATGCTTAAGGTGAGACACTGCACCTGAAGCAGTGCACTAAACTGGCTCTCTACTATGCTTGCTGTGCTTCACTGCTATGACAGTAACAGACTGTCATGAACTGTGGGAAGGAGGAATGAAAGGGGGGGAATGCTTGGGAAATAGAAAGTAGAAACTGTACTTGTTCAAGACTTGGCCTCAAGGTCACCCAGCTGAAAGAAGGAGGGAGTTGCATTCCAACCTGTGCTTAGACTGACTGTTATGAAAACATATTGCATGAACTGGATTAGTTGCACCGGAATGGACAATGAGAGACAGTTCAAGTGGGGGGAGTAGAACTCAGGGATTTTGGCACACGATTCTCAGTTCTGGCTATGCCATGCTGCAATACATATGATCTCTAATAAAGCTGTGTTTCAGTGGCGCAGTAGTTAGAGTGCAGTACTGCAGGCTACTTCTGCTGCCTGCCGGCTGCCTGCAATTTGCCAGTTCAAAATGAGGAGCCAAATTGTTGGGAGCAAAATTCTGACTCTGTAAACTGCTTAGAGAGGGCTGTAAAGCACTGTAAAGCGGTATATACGTCAAAATCCTCAGATATCCGAATGCAAGACTTTATTGAGTACATCATTTCGGCACCAATGAAGGCAAAACCAGCTCTACCTAATTCCAGTGCAAACCCACATAGTTACAATATGGATTTTCCCTTCCCCCTATTGGTGCAGGTCACATGGTCCAATTGAGTGTCATTGCATTGGTATGAGAAGAAGTCTCTGGTCTTGGCAAGCACCTGCCAATATATCCTTGGTTCTCACGGCTCTTCTTCTTGAAGTCTGGGACCTGCATTCCATCTCACTCTTCCCTCCCCTCTGGTTCTTTGGCAATAGAGAAGTGATAATAGTTTGCAAGAGCATAAGCGCGCTTCAAGCTTGACACAATATACCTGACTGTTGCACCTCAGTGATGATTTTCTTTCTAATGGGAAGGAGATTGAAGTGTTCCGATGATCTAGTTCAGTGATGGCGAATCTTTTTGGGACTGAGAGGCCAAACCAGAATGTGCATGCATGTACATGCATATGTGTGCGCTGGAGCACCAGAAACCCTAAGACCAGCTGGCTGGCACACGCATGCCTGTTTTTGGCAGTTTTCTGGGGGTGTTTTACAGGCCATTTCCAGGCCGTTTTCAGGGCTTTTTTTCTGGCCATTTTTGGGCTGTTTTCAGGTTGTTTTTCAGGCCATTTTCAGGCCATTTTTCTGGCCATTTTCAGGCTGTTTTCCAGGCTGTTTTCCGGGCCGTTTTTCTGGCTGTTTTGAGGCCGTTTTCAGGTTATTTTTCAGGCCATTTTTAGGCCATTTTCTGGCTGTGTTTGGCCCAAAAAAGGCCCAGAAAACAGCCAGAAAACGGCCCAAAAACGGTCTGAGAAATGGGCTGGGTTTTGGCCATTTTCCAGCATTCCAGCACCTGGGAAGAGCAGCTGATGATGGCTCACTTGCCCACAGAGAGGGCTCTGTCTGCCACCTCTGACACGTGTGCCATAAGTTCGCCATCACAGATCTGGTTTATCTTGGTTTAAGGCTAAAGAATTGCATTCCAAGAATGAATGAATTGGTGGGTCATTACCAAAAGGGATTGCAGATTTTAATGGCCACCTCAGGTTATTTCTTCCAAAAAAATAAAACTCTTTTGGGAAAAGCTGGGCAAATATGCTCTGCGTATTTCTGCACCTTCTTCCTTGAACATGGCACCATCGTCACATCTTTCCTGTAATGGTGAAAATCTCACCCAGAAAACCCAGCAGGCTGGAGAAGACGAGGACCTAAGTGACTGCTTTTAGCTTGGTAAATAACACTGAGCCATTGGATTCAGGGTCAGAGTGAGATGGCAAGAATATATATATCAAATATATCTTCAAAAGAAACAAACCCGTATGATGCAAGTAGGATACACAGAGAGGAAATATGTTTGTAAATGATAAGGGAGGGGAAAAAATGTGAGGTGCTTCTCTGGTTACTAAGGAAGCAGACTGTTCTTCTCCATAAATTTGTTCTAAACCCTTTATCTGGTTGCAGAGCTGTCTGACCTACATCTCAAATGAAGGACGTAAAATGGCATCTGACAAGCTATCTGCTCAAAATCACTATGAAGGATTAACTTTACTACTAAGTAGCCATTCTTAACATCATCTTTAGTTTGGAAATTGCAGTCCAGACATCTTTCAGTCACTAAGTTTGAAAAACAGAACAAAATAACAGTTGGAAGGGACCTTGGAGGTCTTCTAGTCCAACCCACTGCTCAAACAGGAAAGCCTGTACCATTTCAAACGTGTGGCTGTCCAGTCTCTTCTTAAAATCTCCAATGATGGAGCACCCATAACTTCTGGAGGCAATTCATTCTACTGGTTGATTGTTCTCACTGTTAGGAAATTTCTCCTTAGTTCTAGGATGCTTCTCTCCTTGATTATTTTCTATTCATTGCTTCTTGTCTTTTCCTCTGGTGCTTTGGAAAATAGGTTGAAACCCACCCAAACCTCGTTGTGGCTCTCAAATATCAGAACACTGTTGTTGTGTCACCCCTAGTCCTTCTTTTCACTAGACTAGATATACCCAATTTCTGCAACGGTTCTTCATATGTTTTAACCTCCAGACCTCTAAACTTTCTTGTTGCTCTTCTCTGTACTCTTTCTAGAGTCTCAACTTCTTTTGTATACTGTGGTGACCAAAACTGGATGCAGTATTCCAGGTGAGGTCCTTACAACCTACAATACTTACAACCATTGCAGCACCTCTGTGATCATGTGATCAAAATTTGGGTGCTTGGGAACCAGAATGTTTTTACAGTGGTGGCCAAAATTGTGGAAACCTTTTGGGAAAAGTGTATTTTTGAGGTTTGATGGCTAATAATATCACTTCTTTTTTTTTTTTGGAGTTTCAAGATAATCCTATTCCACTGCTGGGATGGCCTGGGAATAGCCCAGACCTTCACCCAATTGAAAATCTATGGAGCCGACTAAAGAAACTTGTTAGTCAGAAGCAACCAAGCAACAAAACCCAGTTAATAGAAGCAATCATTCAATCTTGGTTTCACATTATCACAGCTGCAGAACTAAAAGACTTGGTTCACTCCATGGGAAGACATCATAAGGTTGTAATTCATGCTAAAGGTTACCCAACTAAGTATTAACTGACATGGTGATAATGTTTGTATATCTTGTTTTTTCTACGTGTTTCACTTTTCTTCTTTATACTGTAACTGCTATTCTAATAGCAAGTCCTTCATAAAAGTTATTGCATTACATTCTTGATTAAATTATCTTTCCATTGATATATAATGTTATGGTAGTACTCCAAAAAAAAAAAAAAGTGGTGTTATTAGCTAGTTTTAGAAAATTTTCCAAAAGGTTTCCAAATTTGTCATACAATTTTGTATGACAGTTGAAGTATTCCAGGATCCCCATTTGTGACCTTCTTAGCTGGCTGCCAATAAGCACAGTCAATGGTGAGCCCAGGCTCTTTTAACAACTGTCTGATTTACTTAACAACCATGGCGATTCACTTAACAGCCATGATGATTCACTTAACAACTATGGCAAAAAGGTCATTAAATCAGGACATGACTCACTTCACAATCACCTTTCTTAATGACAGAAGTGCCAATCCTAATTGTGGTTATAAATCAAGGATTACATGTATTGTCTGGAATATATTTGGACAGGGTCTTTCTATTTTAATCACAAGCCACTCAACCTTTTGGTACTCTGTTTGATTTTGGATATCCCAAAGGTGCTTTTTCAAGAAGTAACTGGACTTTCTGATTTTTCTTTTCTTTCAAGATGTTTCACTTCTTCAGAGCTGAAGAAGCTTCTTGGAGGAGAAGCGAAACGTCTTCAAAGAAAAACCAGAACATCCAGTTGCCTCTTGAAAAAGCACCTTTGGGACAACCATGACCTGGGTGACTGAGAATCTCCATAGGCATTGATTTTGGGTAGTTTATTTGATCATTGGAGCTGATATAAACATTCAGAAACTATTCCTTGAAAATCAAGACCATGGGAAAAATCCCATAAAAGGAAAAAAAAAGTATTTTAAAAAGTGCCTTTGGTAGGGATTATGGGCACTTATTTTGTTGATTTAGGAAGTTATGCAGAATAGTTTGTAATTGGCTGAGCACCCATCCGAAAATCCCCATAGGTTAGTCCGGGAATTTGGAAAACATCCTAGAGAAAGGCAGTGGTAAACCTATGTTATTTCCAAGAAAATTATATGGATTCAATTATCATTAACTAGGCTTGGCACAAGGGCATATTTACTACTTTAGGAACGGATAAATCAATCTAGCTCCAGTTTGTGTCAGTATTACATAAGGTCAAACATAAAACTCTTTTTCATAGAGTTTTCAAAGATAGTATGAACATCTCTAAACATAAATTTACTTTCTAAAATTTGCATTTCCCCTAAAGCACTCTTTTTATCAATATTTGCCTAAAATATATATACTTGTGCACATTTTCTTCTAGGAAAAGGTGAAATGGAAAATGTGGAAGAATGTGAAATATGGATAACTATATTCTGATTTATGAATCCTGGGAATGCAAATTAGCTGCTTTGCTTTAAAAGAAGAACACACAGTCAACAGCCCCATCTGAGACTTGGTTGCAGTTCAGAGCTCCTGAAACAACTGGCAGTGATGTAATTTTAATGTTCCAGAAGGGAATAATTGTTAAATACATGGGGAACAATCCTTTCAACTCTATTCAATTAATTTTTTGCTAAGTTTTAATTAGGCTTTAATTTAAATTAAGTTTTAACTTTTCCTTGGCTGGCCCACCCAAAATCCAAGGATATTTTGGTTGAAAGTAGATTATGTAGCCAATTTTAAAATAGGGCCTGAATCCATTTCTCCATGGTTTCATTTTAGACACTGAAATCAAAACATCATAGAACAGAATAGAATATTCCGAGTAGAGTAGAGTAGAGTAGAGTAGAGTAGAGTAGAGTAGAGTAGAGTAGAGTAGAGTAGAGTAGAGTAGAGTAGAGTGGAGTAGAACAACAGAACAGAACAGAACAGAACAACAGAACAGAACAGAACAGAACAGAACTGGAATTCTTTATTGGCCAGATGTGATTAGACGCACAAGAAATTTGTGTCAGGTACATAAACTCTCAGTGTACATACAAACAATAAAGTAATATAATTATAAGATATCAATAGAAGGCTATAGGAAAAGGATAATAGTAATATAGTCCTACTGCAGAGCAATAGCACTTAGACTTATATACCGCTTCACAGTGCTTTACAGCCCTCTCTAAGCGGTTTACAGAGTTAGCATATGGCCCCCAACAATTTGAGTCCTCATTTTACCCACCTCGGTAGGATGGAAGGCTGAGTCAACCAGCCAGTGATCAGCAGAAGTAGCCTGCAGTACTGCACTCTAACCACTGCGTCACCGGGTACGTGGGTTAATATCCTTAGACATAAGGCAATACTGTAGTAATTAGGTATTCAGCAGAGTGATGGCACGAGGGGGAAAAACTGTGTTGTTTTGGTATGCAGTGCCTTATAGTGGAGTCCCGAGGGGAAGAATTGAAACAGTTGATATCCAGGATTTGATGGCTATGTAGATATTTTCTCAACCCCCTTTCTGAGTCATGCAATATACAGGTTCTCAATGGAAGGCAGGCTGGTTGCAATTTTTCTTTTTCCTGCAGTCCTAACTATCTGTTGAGGGACGTGGTGGCTCAGGGGCTAAGACGCTGAGCTTATCAATCAAAAGGTTGGCAGTTCAGCGGTTCGAATCCCTAGTGCCAAGTAACGGGGTGAGCTCCCATTACTTGTCCCAGCTTCTGCCAACCTAGCAGTTTGAAAGCACGTAAAAAATGCAAGTAGAAAAATAGGGACCACCTTTGGTGGGAAAGTAACAGCATTCCGTGCACTTTTGGTGTTGAGTCATGCCAACCACATGACCACAGAGACATCTTTGGACAGTGCTGGCTCTTCGGCTTTGAAATGGAGATGAGCACCACCCCCTAGAGTCAGGAACGACTAGCACATATGTGCGAGGGGAACCTTTATCTTTTAACTATCTGTTGGAGTCTATACCTGTCCTGTTTGGTTGCTGTGCCAAACCAGATGGTTATAGAAGTGCAACTCAATAATTCAGACAGACTCAATAATTCCTCTGTAGATCTCTGCTCCTTGGGCAGTCTGAGCTTTCTGAGTTCATAGCTGCCAAAAGAACAAAAAGTTTTTATCATCCAAAACTTTCTCGGGTTGAAAATCAGAGAAAGCAGAAGGAAAATGAGCTACACATCCAGCTGAAAGTCTCTTATTTTGTTTCTCTCCCACCCTGCGTCTCATCCAGCATTTTTGAAGGATTATTGTTTTACCGACTGTCAGGGAAACAGACTGTGGTAAATTACAGATTAGGGTTTCAGCTAAAGAGGAATAGAACGGATTAGGAAGGAACAAATTGGTAAACTGGAACTGAACAGATTGTGCTTTCTTCTTGCAGATCTGAGGAACCGAGTCTTTGAAGTGTGACGGGCCACAATCGAGAAAGATGCTTGTGAACGGTTGACTGGATGTTCTGGTCTTCTGAAACCCCCTCGGTGCAGAGAACTATGGCGACTAGCCTAGCAGTGATGGCAGAAGGAAGCATATTGGAGACAGACAAAGTTCTAAGATGATCAGACGAACCCATGGGAGGGCCTGTAGCGAGAAGCCAAGGTGTGGCTTCAGAGCTGTTCTAAAGGCGTGAAGGGCTCAGTTTCCCAGGAAGGGTATGGCCAGATCCTTTTTCAGACCACAAAAGTTTCTTCGGAGGACCCAGTTTCTGCTCTTTTTCCTCACGGCTGCTTATCTGATGGCTGGTAGCCTTCTCCTCCTACAGAGATCTCGCGTGGTTCTGCAGCAAGGCTCCCGAGGGTTCTCCAGGAATCAGGGCCTACCAGTCGCTGAGACGTTGCCAGGTGAGGCAAATGCAGAGAGCAGACCAGTTCAGATGCCTCGCTTGACTTCTAAGCTTCTTGTGAACATGCATACAGTGTATGGATCCAACCCGGACCAGAAAGATGGACCGCGGTGGTTGATCTCCAGAAATTCAGAATTGAGACAGTTACGGAGGCGTTGGTTTCTCCGATTTGTAAATGACCAAGAACCCGTTCTGGCTTCTGGAGCAAAAACAGTGAAGCACGCCTCCAAAAGCAAAGGTAAATCTGGTTTTGAAATTTGCGCTAGATTTTGCAGAAGTATTTCTGAAAAGAGACATAGATACCTTGAAGTATCTTCTTAGGGTGATATTATTATTACTATTTACTTTATTCCTTAAACATGAAACCCAGTCAACTGAACATTAAAAAATGCATCACAAATACCATTGACTGGTGCTAATGGTTGATACGGGTTGCTGCCAGCGTCCTAGGTATCAAATAATAATAATAATAATAATAATAATAATAATAATAATAATAATAATAATAATAATTCCCCACTTTTCTACTTATCAAAGTGCACCAGGCAGTTTACAATAGCAAATACTGAAAAATTAAAATTTAGTAGAAAATATTAAAAAAGCACCACCAAGAAATCAACAAAGAGCCCAATTTAAATTAATATGTAGTAGCTGCTACATTGATGTCGATGATGACATGAAACCCAAGAGGAGCAAATCATTTCATTTATACTCACATTTCCTTTGGTTGGCTCATAATTCACCATCTGTCATTCTACCTTCACAATACCTCCGTGAGATAAACTAGGTTAAACGATGGTTAGTAACCGGTCAACCTTATAAGTAGGTAGACCAGGAAATTGATTTCCCAAGATGACTAGAACTATATTTTATTGAGATAGCCTGTAGTAACAAATTCTTGCAAATTTGCCTCTCTCTCCCTTCCTATCCTTTGTACCAGTGGTGGGTTGCTCCTGGTTCGCACTGGTTCACAAGAACTGGTAGTAAAAATTTCTAGTAGTTCGGAGAACCGGTAATAACATTGGCTGGCCACGCCACCGAACTGGTCCCCAGCCCGGTCGCTGCTTGCTTACCCCACCCACCTCATCAGAGGCTTTTTTTTTTTTACTTTTAAAAGCATTTTTTCTGCAACCTCTCCAGCTGAAGAAGCTGTAGGAAAAAAATGCCTTTAAAAGCCTCTGGCGATCCCAGCTGAGTTGCCTGATCGTCAGAGGCTTCTAAAAGCATTTTTTCCTGCAACCTCTTAAGGGTGTAGAAAAAATGCTTTTAAAAGTAAAAAAAAAAAAAAGTTGGCCACGCCCACCCAGTCACATTACCCCCCACAAGCCACGCCCACAAAATAAGCCACACCCACAGAACCGGTAGTAAAAAAAATTAGAACCCACCCCTGCTTTGTACTATAGATGTGTGGTCTTCAACTCCCAGGATTCCCCAGCCACCACGTTGTGAGTTGGAGACTATATTGTAGAGCTGCCCAGGATGAGAAATGATGCCTAGGGAATGGGGGAACCAGTCTCATTTTGACACACATACGCACCAGGCTTAATGCATGTGTCTTCTCCATCTGTGGTTGTCTTGGCAGCTTAAGGAAATAATGATAGTAAATAAAATACATTTGTCAAAGCCTTACCTACTTTCCATTGTATCTCTTCCTTCTCCAAGATGGGCAGCCATATGAATTGACTAGAATGAATGAATGAATGAATGAATGAATGAATGAATGAATGCCCATTCAAGGAAGTGCCTTTTATGAATTGACTAATATATATATAAATGAATTAATGAATTAATACATGAATAAATGAATACCCATTCAGAGAAATGCCCTTTATGAAATGACTAATATATATGAGTGAATGAGTGAGTGAGTGAATGCCCATTCCTGGAAATGCCTGTTGTGTGACAATTGGCAATGAGGGATAATGCCCAAGGCTCAAAAATGGCAACGGGGTGAGGCAAAATATTGTTGAGTATGCGAAATCTAATCTAATCTAATTAAATCTCATGATTCAAACAGGCAAGGAGATGAGTGCGATTGAAACGTTGCCTCTTTGGCATGTTCACTGTTGTTACATGCATGCAGAAGATGGGGTCTTGATTGTGCTGTCACGCTCACATCTTGCCTCTTTTGAATAACCCCCTGCAGTGGTTGCCTATCTACGCACTATCTTTAGCCGTAATAGAAACATGGATTGCAATTGCTTTCCTCCAGAATTTCCCCCCCCTCTATTTCCCAAGTTAGGCAACAGCTTGGTCATTTCCTGGTGGTCTCTCATCCCAGCATTAACCAATCCCAACTGTGAAGCACCAAGAAAATCAGGAGATCCAGACAGTTCAAATGGGTATAAATGAGAGCTGTGGTGGCACAGTGGTTAGAATGCAGTGTGGCAGACTAATTCTGCCAACTGCCAGCAGTTCGATTCTCACCAGCTCAAGGTTGACTCAGCCTTCCATCCTTCTGAGGTTAGTAAAATGAGGACCCAGATTGTTGGGGGCAAGAGGCTGACACTGTAAACTGCTTAGAGAGGGCTGTAAAACACTCTGAAGTGGTATATAAGTCTAAGTGCTATTGCTACTGCCTTAAAGATTTATTGTAAATGTAAGCTGTCTACAAGGATCTGTATTAATGGCCTAGGGAAATTGGCAGGAGATAAGAGTAGAAGGAATTCAAGGTGGGTTGAACTTAAATCTCTTGTGGGCACGCAGGGATTCATGACTTATGACCAGGGCCGGATTTAGATGAAAAGAGGCCCTAGGCTATTCCACTTATGAGGCCCTTTCACCTATAGTGAAAGTGTAATTTATTTTTGCTAACAATTTGAATGTAGGGAATGTAGGCCCCTCTTGATCTTGAGGCCCTAGGCTGAAGCCTAGTTAGCCTATAGGAAAATCCGGCCCTGCTTATGACATACCTCGTGCTCAGCCTGGTCATCTTCTACACCAACTCTATTTAGCTTTTCTTATTGGTCACTTATTGCTTCCTAGGTGAGCCAGAGGGTAAAGTCAGCATATTGCCCTCTCCAACAATGTGGCTCCTCGTTTGACCCACCTCGGAAGGATGGAAGGCTGAATCAACATTGAGCCTAGTGAAATTCGATCTGCCAAATTGCAAGCAGCCGGCAGTCAGCAGAAGTAGCCTGCAGTACTGCACTCTAACCACTGCGCCACCACGGTTCATTAGAGATGTGAGCATCTCTGTGAGCACTAAGGGTAGTCAGAAGATGAGGCTCAAAATATCAGAGCAGGCCTTAACACAAAAGCCTTAAGAAGCCTTTTGTAATATTACAGATAGTCCTTTATCTACAACCATTCATTTAGTGACCATTCAAAGTTACAACATCATTCAAAAAAATGACTTGTGACCATTTTTACACTTATGACTGTTGTAGCATCCCCATGGTTATGTGATCAAAATTCAGACTTATATACCACTTCACAGTGCTTTACAGCCCTCTGTAAGCAGTTTACAGAGTCAGTGTATTGCCCCCAACAATCTGGGTCCTCATTTTACTGACCTCAGAAGGATGGAAGGCTGAGTCAACTTCAAGCCGGTGAGGATTGAACTGCTGGGAGTCGGCGGAGTTAGCCTGCAATACTGCATTTGTGTTACTAACCGAACAACTGCAGTGATTCACTTAACAACTGTGACAAGAAAGGTCTCAAAATGGGGCAAAACTCACTTAACAATTGTCTTGCTTAGCAACCAAAATGTTGGGCACAATTTTGGTCATATGTCAAGAAGTGCCTGTCACCTTAATTAAAAACGGTTACATAAAGCAGGTGTCAGTATTCTGAGTAACACATCCAAAAGTAGGACTTCTGAGGCAGGTAGATTCCTCAAAGAACGTGTTTATTGAATACGTCATATTGGCACAGCCAGTGAAAATGAACTCTAAAAAGTTCCTGCAGTTTTAGACTAATTAAAATA